>NC_142799.1:29447039-29631205 GCF_049724085.1 Artemia sp. Qi Xiang Cuo
ACTCTATGCTAAAACACTAAACTCTTAACTAAAACTAAACTAAACTAGAACTCGAATATAATCTCTAAGATAAGACTAATATTTAAAACCCTAAACTCTTAACTAAAACTAAACTAATCTATAACTCTAATAAAAACTCTTAGCTAAGACACTAAGCTAAAACTATAAACTATTAACTAAAGATAAACCAAACCAGAACTCCAACAAAAACTCTAATGTAAATATATAAACTAATAACTAAACTAAACTAGATTTTCAACAAAAACTCTAGCTGAAACTCTAGCATAAAACTCTAAACTCTTAACTAAAACTAAACTAAAATATAAATCTAAGAAAAACTGTGAGCTATTACTATAATATAAAAAATCCAAATTCTTAACTCAGAATAAACTAAAATTCAACGTAACAAAAACTCTAAGATAGGACTATAAGATAAAAACTCTAAATTCTTAACTAAGACTAAACTAAACTTAAACTTCACAAAAACTCTAAGCTAAGACTCTAAGCTAAAAACTCTAAACTCTTAACTAAACTAAACTAGAACTATAACAAAAACTCTAAGCTAAGACTCTACGGTAGAACGCTAAACTCTTAACTAAACGAAACTAGACTAGATTTTCAACAAAAACTCTAAGCTATGACTCTAAGATAAAACTCTAAACTCTTAACTGAAACTAAACTAGAACTCTAACAAAAACTCTAAGCTAAGATTATAAGATAAAAAAGTATAAACTCTTAAAAAAAACTAAACGAAACTAAAACTCTAAGCTAAGTCTCGAAGGTAAAACTCCAAACGCTTAACTATATCTAAACTAAACTAGAACTCTAACATAAACTCTAAGCTAAGACTCTAAGGTAAAATTCTAAACTCTTAACTATTACTAAACTAAACTTCAACTCTAACTAAAACTCTAAGCTGAGACTCTAATCTAAAACTCTAAACTCTCAACTATTACTAAACTAAACTTCAACTATAAAAAAAACTATAAGCTAAGAATCTAAGCTTAGACTCTAAAATATTAACTAAAACTAAACTAAACTAGAACTTCAACAAAAACTCTAAGCTAAGAAGCTAAACTCTTAACTAAAACTAAAATAGTATAACTCAAACAAAAACTCTATGCTCAGATACTATTCTAAATTTATAAACTCTTAACTTAAATTAAACTAAACTAGAACTCTAACTAAAACTCTAAGCTAAGACTCTATGGTAAAACATTAAACTCTTAAATAAAAGTAAACTAAACTAGAACTCTAACTGAAACTCAAAGGTAAAACAACGAACTATTAACTGAAATTAAACTAAACTAGAACTCTAACAAAAACTCTGAGCTAATACTAAGTTAAAACTCTAAACTCTTAACAAAAATTAAACTAAACTAGAACTCTAACAAAAACTCTAATTTAAGACTCATATAAAAATAGAAACTCTTGACTAAAACATAACAAAACTATGAATTTAAGTAAAACTCTAATATATGACTATAAGATAAAACTATAATTTATTAAATGTAGATAAAATAAACTTTAACTCTAAATAAAAATATAAGATAATACTATATGATAAAACACTAAACTATTAACTAAAACTAAACTAAATTATAACTCTAAATCTAAACTAAGACTCTAAGCTAAAAACACTAAACTCTTAACTAAAACTAAACTAAACTAGAACTCTAATTAAAAGTCTAAGTCTAAGCTGAAACTCTAAACTAAAACTAAACTAAACTAGAACTTCAACAAAAACTCTAAACTAAGACTCTAAGCTAAAAACACTAAACTCTTAACTAAACAAACTAAAATCTAACAAAACTCTAAGCTGAGACTCTAAGCTAAAACTTTAAACTCTTAAGTAAAACTAAACTAAACTAAGACTCTAAGCTAAGTCTCTAAGCTAAAACTCTAAACTCTTAACTAATACTACGATTAACCAGAACCATGAATAATGAAATCGTGTGAGTCACAAAGCTTATAATAAAAACTCATAAATAAAACTAAACTAAACTAGGGCCCTCACAAAAACACAGTGCTAAGACTCTCACCTAAAACTGTCCATGCGCGACTAAAAATAAGCTAGTATATACAACTAATAATAACAAAACGCCTAAACTAAAATTCTAAACTAAACTAGAACTTCAACAAAAAACTATAAACTAAGACTATAAGCTAAAAAGTCTAAACTCTTAACTAAAAATAAACTAAACTGGAACTCAAACAAAAACTCTAAGATAAGACTCTAAGATAAAACTCTAAACTCTTAACTAAAACTTAAATAAAATAAAACTCTAAGATAATTTTCTAAGTTAAAAATCCAAACTATTAAATATAAATATAAAAAAATTAAAAAAAAACTAAAAATCTAATATAAGTCTCTAAGTAAAAAAACCAAGCCCTTAACTAAAAATAAAATAAACTAGAACTGTAACAAAAACTATAAGCTAATTATATAATCTAAAACACCAAACTCTTAACTATAACAAAAATAAACTTGAACTCTATACAACACTTTAAACTAAGACTCTACGATAAAACATCTGGACTCTTAGTTCTTAACTAAAACTAAACAAAACTAAAACTCTAACAAAAACTCTAAGCTAAGACTCTAAGCTAAAACTATAAACTCTTAACTAAAACTAAACTAAACTAGAGCTTCAACAAAAACTCTAAGCTAAGACTCTAAGCTAAAAACTCTAAACTCTTAACTAAAACTAAACTAGAACTCTAACTAAAACTCTAAGCTATGACTCTAAGCTAAAAACTCTAAACTCTTAATTAAAACTAAACTAAACTAGAACTCTAACAAAAACTCTAAGCTAAGAGTCTAAGCTAAAAACTCTAAACTCTTAACTAAAACTAAACTAAACTAAAACTCTAAGTCAAGTCTCTAATTTAAAACTCCAACCAATTAACTAGTACTAAACTGAACTTCAACTTAAAAAAAATTTCTAAGCTATGACTATAAGCTAAAACTCTAAACACTTAATTAAAACTAAACTAAACAAGAACTTCAACAAAAACACTAAGCTAAGACTCTAAGCTAAAAACTCTAAACTCTTAACTAAAACTAAACTAAACTAGAACTCTAACAAAAACTCTAAGCTAAGACTCTAAGCTAAAAACTCTAAACTCTTAACTAAACTAAACTAGAACTCTAACTAAAACTCTAAGCTAAGACTCTAAGGTAAAACACCAAACTCTTAACTAAAACTAAACTAAACTAGAACTCTAACAAAAACTCTAAGCTAAGACTCTAAGCTAAAAAACTCTAAGCTAAGACTTAACTAAAACTAAACTAAAACTCTAATCTAAGTCTCTAATTTAAAACTCCAAACTATATCTAAACTAAACTAGAACTCTAACAAAAACTCTAAGCTAAAAAACACTAAACTCTTAACTAAAACTAAACTAAAACTCTAACAAAAACTCTAAGCTAAGACTTTAATCTAAAACTCTAAACTATTACCTAAAACTAAACTAGAACTTCAACAAAAACTCTAAGCTAAGACTCCAAGCTAAAAACTCTTAACTAAAACTAAAATAAACTAGAACTCTAACAAAAACTCTAAGCTAAAATTCTAAACTCTTAAAGTACCAAGGACACCTAAAATGAAAACTAATTCTTTAAATTGGACAAGTGCAAACTTACACAGCCCATATACGTCTTAAATTAGTGTGAAAAACCAATAATTCATTTTTTAAGGAGAAAGATCACCTGTTTACATAATGTATTCCAATACGAAAGTTCGTGGCCAATTTCAAAAATAAAGAACTTGTGCTGTTAAACCGCAGAAAATGACCAAAAAATAGATAAATCAGCATTTAGCCTTAGAAAGTGTTGTTTTCTAGTATGTTCTGGTAAAATAGAAATCGGAACCTAGTTCAGCAAAGCTCTTTTCTTTGAAAAATACTTTTAATGAATGCTTCTTTAAAAGAGCTTGGCTAGACTAGGCATAGTCTTGATGTTACTAGGATTTTTGGCATTCCAGGATCTTTTAACCATGAAGCAGTGTAAAGGTAAACAATAATGATTCTAAGAGAAAGTATCAATATATAGGCTACCCTATTGGTAGTTTTGCAGACCTAATGACTTCCACTGACAGCCTACCTTATGTAGGCTAAGGTAAGACACCTAGTATGCTGTGTGATTTTCTTGAATATTTTGATATAAATCTACTTCATAGTTACTATATAATAGTAGCATATGCTTTTTATGTTTTTTTATATATTAGAAATACAAATTACTCAGATGGGCACTGTATGACTAGGCCTATTAAAGTCATTGGTTCTTTATACTCTAAGCAGCAAATATTGTCATTTACTCTTATATACAAAGCACTATAAAATCAAAACAATAGGCGATATTGTGTTTCCTTTAAACATGGAGAATGATATAAAGTCATCTTTATGACTTTTTAAACATCAAATTATTACAGAGAAACATGAATAAAGTTATACAGAATGCTTTTGGTTTTCTTATTGAATATATGATCCACTAAAATGTTATACAAAAGAAACTACATTACCCCAGTGATACATAGAGAAAACAACTAAGTCATACAGATGGCCTTTCATAGTTCCAATTACAGTTCAGGCAACTTGGTGGTCACATATCAATCCTAAAACTTAGTCAACCTACCTGAGACTGTATGTGGCCAGGAAAATTAGGCTTAGGATGCTTCTTCATCAGCAAGTTCCATAGACATTGTCTGTTGTGAGTCAGCTCAAAAATCTTAGCCATCTCTATTGTAATTCAAGTAGACTTTCCAAGTAGGCCTGTCCGCCTAGATTCTAAGGCATTTTGACCAAGTTTTATGATTAACATGACCACTAAGTCACCTGGACTTGCAGTCCACAGTCAGAAAACCCAATCTATAAGCCAAGACAGTTACACTAAAACAGAATTAATTGAAAATTGATTGACTGAAAAGTTACCTGTCCTTGTGTGCAAACAAGTGGCATAGGGTCTACCTGTCTAATGTCTTAGACAGGCAACCCAGTTTATAAGCTCAGACAGTTACACTATCACAAAATTCATTCAAAATTGGTTGACCCAACAAGTTGCCTGGATTTGCAGGTGAACAAGTGACATAAGGTCTGCCTGCCTATAGTCTCAGGCAAGGGCAGCTGAGTTTTAGGACTAACATATGAACATCAAATTGCCTGGACTCACAGACAAACCAGCAACAATAATAATAATCGATTGAATTTTCAGAACATATATCCTATAGGCCTTCAAAAAATTATGGGTATTTATTAGTGAAAAGGATGTCACACTTATACTAAAGCAATGCAGGAAAAAAAGGTAGTGTTCTAATATCTGGGGAACATGCGAGAAGTTAAGTTTGATTAATGCTAGTGAAATAAAAACAAATAGGATAAAAATGTAATAGTTTAGAAACAAATTTTGGTTGTATATTTGCACATTAGGTGGGTGGGGATAAAGCATAGCATATAATAAATACATAACCTAAACTAACCTAGGTACTATTTTTCCTCCTAAACCCCAAAAAACTAAAGCTTAAATATAGTTCCTGGAGTGAGAAAGCCGTTGTTTATAGAGCATAAGATAGGAAATTAGTGGGTAGTGTTATCTGTTTGGAGATATTATGTAATCAATTGACAAAAACCATAAAACAGACATAAATTGATGTTGTCATCCAAGAAAAACAAGAAATGAATCGACCGACACTCATAACCATTCAGAAAACATCCATCAAAGTGAGAAAATTCCTGTTTTTTCATTCTCACTGACAAAAACCAAAAAACAGACATAAATTGATGTTGACATCCATGAAAAACATCAAATAAATTGACCAACACACATAATCGTCCAAGAAACATCCATAAAAGTGAGAAAATTCCTGTTTTTCATTCTCACTGACAAAAACCATAAAACAGACATAAAATGATGTTGACATCCAGAAAAGTGAGAAAGTTTCCTGTTTTTCCATTCTCACTGACAAAAACCATAAAACAGACATAAATTGCTGTTGACATCCATTAAAGTGAGAAAGTTCCTGTTTTTACATTCTCACTGACAAAAACCATAAAACAGACATAAATTACTGTTGACATCCATCAAAGTGAGAAAGTTCCTGTTTTTTCATTCTCACTGACAACGAACCATAAAACAGACATGAATTGCTGCTGACATCCATGAAAAACATCAAATAAATTGACCAACACACATAACTGTCCAAATATAATCCATCAAAGTGAGAAAGTTCCTGTTTTTCAATTCTCACTGACAAAAACCATAAAACAGACAAAAATTACAGTTGACATCCATAAATGTGAGAAAGTTCCTGTTTTTTCATTCTCACTGACAAAGAACCATAAAACAGACATGAATTGCTGTTGATATCCATGAAAAACATCAAATAAATTGACCGACACACATAACTGTCCAAATATAATCCATCAAAGTGAGAAAGTTCCTGTTTTTTCATTCTCACTAACAAAAACCATAAAAACAGACATAAATTATGTAAAAAAAGTTGTAGGTGGCAGCAGGGGTGAATCGTCGGAGTCGGACCCCCCTTTCTACTACTAGCCCTTTGAATTTTCAATCGAATGAGCTTTTTTTTGAAGTTTCTACGACAACGTTTTTTATAAAAACCTTATATGCCCCCAGGGCATAACTTACAACCCTTACCCTTAAGGCTTTGGGGGGAGTGCCATGCTCAAAGATAGAATTTCCAGAACTTTCAACTACTTTGAACAAAATGGTCATTTCAAACTTTTTATTTGATGTGTTTGGATAAATGGTAAATTCGACTATTAAAAAGGGCCCTAGCCCTTTGAATTTCCAATCGAATGAGCCCTTTTTGAAGTTTCTAGGTCAACGTTTTCTATAAAAAAAAAACCTTATATACCCCCTGGGCATAACTTACAATCCTTGCCCTGAGGGCTGTGGGGGATTGTCCTCCTCAAAAACGTAAGTTCTATCTTTAAATCAACTACGCTGAACAAAATGGCTGTCTCAAAATTTGTATTAAATATGTTTGGGGAAATGGTGGGCGTGGTAAGGGTTTTAGTTGCCTTCCAATCACTTTCGACTACTAAAAAGGGCACAAGCCACTCCAATTTGCAATCGAATGAGCCCTTTTCGAAATTTCAACGACAACTCCTTCGATACGAAGTGCCCTGGTCTAAAGAAATAAATAAGTAATAAAGGATACACTGTGCCAACATTGTTGTTTACTTAGGCAGCGCGATTGCGCTGCCTATGATATCTAGCGTCTGCTGTTCGGTGCCCGGGTCGAGCTTCTTTGGATTTAAAGTTGAGGCAGGGGTTTGCTAGTTTCGGTAGCCCAGAAATTTAAAGATCTTTAAAAATAGGGAGGTTGAGGGCTTAATATTGGTGCTCAGGAAAATAAATTAATGTGGCAGACCACATGACACTACCTCCACGTAAACAAGGTACCAATGAGATCATTACTATCCAAAATCGTCAAGCTAGGGAAACAGATGTCAAAAGCATCAATACACGAGAATTGGAGACAAACCTTTGGCCATATATTGCATTTATCCCCACCCATTCAAGAATCAAAATTGTGATGTCATGGTAAGTCAAAATTATTTTTTGGTTAGAAAGTATCAGTGCCTGCTCTAATCTATATGCAATCCCAAATTTCAGATGGCTTTGGGTCCTAATATTACCAAGGGTGCGCTTGGACCTTCGGGTGCGGTTGACTATATTCGACTGAAGTATTTTCCGTCAAAAGAAGTGCCCAAAAAAGTGTGATTTATTGATATTCGGACATTTATCCCACCTGAGAAATAGTAAACGTGAGAAAAAAACAGGCATTGTTCGAAAATAGGGGGTGGGGTGACAAATATACCCCCCTTGCGAGTAAGTTTCTGGTTTTGCTTATTTATTAGGTGGTGAGATGACGGAAGTTATTTTAGCATCGATTCAGGCATTATCCGAAAAAGTTACAAGCGATGGATTTGAAGCTGAATAAAGTAAAAAGTAAGTAAGTATGACGGCACTAGACCCTTAAGATCCAAACCGGCGGTGCTGATCTCCGTTTCTTGGTCCTTCAGCCAAGATTTGAAGCTGAATAGCCTGCAAGAGGCTCAGAATTTAGCAAGTGGGGCAATACAACATTTGCACGGCCTCACGATTTACAGGATGTTTTCAGATAGCCATCAAAATCGGGACCATGTCCTAAACTTATTCGGTTTTCAAATGCATATCAAGGAGAGTTTTTAGACAGGAACGAGTGTTTGTGACTCGGGAATATTCACCTCAAGAACAAGAGTTTAGAAACAAATTATAACCGATACATCAAGAGGCACGCGCCAAGAATCTGAAACCTAACTGGAACGGAATGAAGTTAACAGTTAATGAAACCGCTTACGAGTACGATAGAGACACTGGCACTGTACGGTCATATAATCGATATACTCAAGTTGAAGTCGCAGAAAATCCAGAGGAGGGAACGAGCGTCCAAACTTGCAAGGAAACAACAAGCAGTTTCCACTCTCAATCAGGAGACACAAGAATAAGATCCTTGTCAATAGAGACTGTTGTTTCAGAAATTGGATCAGCTTTTGGGAGCGAGGGCGAAGATAATGACAATCAGAACTCAAATAAACAAGATCCAAGCCGCAATAGTAGTGTAAAACAAGAGCCAAGTAAGGCAGCAAGAATGGAGAATGATATAAAAAGCAGTGAAAAATAGGAACTCACGGGCCATGGGAAACAATTTGAATGTTTTTTTTTGGATCATTGGAATATTCAAGGGGTCATGAGTGAAAAGTTGGAAAGGATTAAAAAAACGAACGATTTTGACGTGTTGGGTATTGTAGAGACGTGGAAAAGTGTAGAGGAAAGTATGAATATCGAGGGATATGAAGAGTTTAAAACATGCAGGAAAAGAAGTAGAAATAGAATAACGTACGGGGGCCTATCTGTTTTCGTGAAAGAAAGAACATTTGCTTCAGTTAAAAGGCTACCTAGTAAATCTAAGAATGTTGTGTGGATTATGCTTCGTTTGAAGTGCTCAGTATTGTATATCATTAATTTAAAAAAGAAATTTCCGAAAAAGAAGTTTTATAAAGAAAAGTAAAGGCCATACTAAACTTAAGATCAGAAGAAATACAAACCTACAATAACGGAAACTCAAACAACAATAAATGACTATTAAAGAATAAATGAAACCCAAAACTAACAGAAATTGAATAAACAATCATGGCAACAAAACATGCAGTAGTTGGTAACATAGAAGAATAAATAAATCTTAAAATAAGTCAAACTACATTTGAATAAGCGAATCAAGTCTTGAGTAAACCGAATTGTTTCGCTATTGAGGCATAAATAAAACCCAAAACTAACAGAAATTAAATAAATAATCATAGCAAACAAACAAACAGTAGTTACTAAAATAAATGAGTAAATAAATAAAGAGTGAAACTTAAATTGAATATGCAAATCAAGCTTGAAACAAACAAAAATCTCTACAAAGAAGAGTTTGGGTTTTGCCTCCTTCTTACACTATAAAAGTCTAAAACACTTGCTGCATCATTGGCGCTTTACTGAAAACTATATGTGTCTTAAACAGTCTTGATAAGTACAAATAAAATCAAACTGAATGTTTGACATATAATGCTATTAATTGTTGAAAAATCATCAGTTGATGATTTTATTTAACTGTGATTTTATTTTCATTTTCAATGCTGCAATATTAAATATTTGTAATATAATTCTTTTTTAGTGAAGCACCAATGACGTAGTAAACAACGCGGATATTTCGCCTGTATCCAAACAAGGCGTCTTCAGCACGAAAGAAGCAAAAGAGGAACAAGATAAAAAATAAAAAAGCTAAAACTAAAAAAACAATAAAACAACCACCAAAAAAAAATATAAACAATTGGCGCAAGCTAATCCACGTAGGGAAAATGTGCTATTATAGAGTTACTTTAGTGAGAACACCAGAGTAACTGAGGAAAAAAAAATGGAAATTACTTTAACTATTCTGTTGCAAAATAATCCTTTTATTGGCTATTATTGAAGCAAATCGTTTTGGTCTAGCAGGTAAAATAGTCCCCTGGTGATTATTTATAATCTTAATTCCCTTATTGACTGTTGATTCACTCTTTAGAAGATTATCATAAATTGGGTCAATATTTAAATTACCCGTGTCCCTTTTTATCGAAAGGTTAACAAACATGTGTTTTTTAATTTCAATGGCTTTTCTCACCTACTGTGTATACCCCTTATAATTTGAAATAGCAAAGGCCCCATCAAATTTAAAAAAGCGATCTGGTTGAAACCAAATATGTTGTACTAAACCTGAAACAAAAGTTTCTGGAGGTTTGCTTAATTGTAAAGTTTTTCTTCTATTGAATTTCGGTGTTCAATAAACCTTTCAACAAATTGTTGGTGAGTCCTACCAATATAGAACTTTCCCCAAGAACACGGAATTATATAAACCCCACTTGCTAAGTTTCCCTGGGTTAAATTCTTACCATAACTAAAGAAACTACTCATTGGCCTCAACGATAAAAGGATTATTTCGCAACAGAATAGATATATATATATATATATATATATATATATATATATATATATATATATATATATATATATATATATATATATATATATATATATATATATATATATATATATATATATATATATATATATATATATATATATATATATATATAGTACATATATTTAAAGTGCTTTCTATATTTTTTTCCTCAGTTACTCTGGTGTTCTCACTGAAGTAACTCTATAATAGCATCTTTTCCCTACGTGGATCAGTTTGCGCCAATTGTATATATTTTTTTTTGGTAGTGGTTTTATTGTTTTTTTTAGTTTTAGCTTGGTTTTTTATTTTTTATCTAGTTCCTCTTTTGCTTCTTTCGTGCTGAAGATGCCTTGTTTGGATACAGGCGAAATATCCGCGTTGTTTTGCATTTTTCGTTTCTTTTCTCTGCACTGGCCGCAGTCTCGTTCGGTGTTTGTTTTTTTTTTTCACTGATTTTTTTCTCTTTGTTGTTTTTTTGGGATGCTGATTTGTGGTAGTTGTATGCTTGGTAGATTATTTGATTCTAATTTTGTTCATTTTTGGTTTAATGGAGTTCTTTACTTTTTTTTGAAAAGCTTGTTTTGTGGAAAAAGTTTTTTTTAATTAATCATAGTAACAATATCAAAGTACTTAAGTATCAAAGTAAAGAAAGGATCAAAGTTAACAAGGTATCAAAGTAACAATAAGCAACATGCACAACTTACAGCCCTTGCACCGTAAATCGAAGTTACCACGTAAATCATCAAATTCCAAGTATCAAAGTAACAATAATTAATTTCCGTAACTCAGAGCCATTTCCCCGGGGTTGGGGGGGGGGGTCAGCCTTGGGAATAGATTATTTTGCATTTGAACTATTTTGAACAAAATAGTTATCTCCAAATTTTGACCAGATGTCCTTTGGAAAGTGGGGCGTGGGCTGGTTGGCGAGTGATCACTTTTGACTCTTAAAAAAGAGCTAGAAGTTTCAATGTCCAATTGAATGAGCCCCCTCTCAAGTTATTACGTCCATCCCTTCCACAGAACCTTATGTTCTAATAATGGGCAACTTGCATAAATTACAATCACTGCCCCAGGGGTAGGGGGGATTTTTCAACCCCTAAGTTATAGTAATTTGAATGTTAGACTATTTTGAACAAAATAGCTATTTAAAAGTTTTGATAAGATGCATTTGGAGAAAAATAGCACAAGGAGGAAGGGGCTTGTTACTTTTAGATCAATTTTGATTCTTTAGAACTTATAACGTAGATAAGATACAATTCTTGTCCCGGGTAATATGGAGGATTTCTCAACCCCTAATTTATAGTAATTTGAATTTTGGACTATTTTGAACAAAATGACTATCTCAGAATTTTTATCGGATGTATTTGGGGGAAAAGGCGTGGGGGGTGGAGTTAGATACCCTCCGATCACTTTTGATGTCTCTTTAAAAGGTAACCAGAACTTTCACTTCCCAATCGAACGAGCCGTCTCTGAAGTTTATACGACCACCCCTTACGTAAGTAGTATCTATATACACAGTTTCAAAAATACATGAAAAAATACATGAAATTACAAAAGGAATTGCACATGAATATGCACTAGAGTATCACGTGGACATTTTAAAAAGCTGGCAGTATGCCAGCGGGGATTCCCCACTGGTCTGGTTTCTGATTTTTTTGGACAATTGCCTTAACTCGAGAGTAGTTTGATTAAGAATGTAACATGTCCAGAATTGTTTGATTGACATTTGCAAAAAGGGATAAGGGGTTCGCGAATTGGACAGTACAAACGATATTAATTGAATAATAGGAAAAACAACAGAGCTAGATAACATTTGCGAATTGGATCGTATTAAGATGGAGAAACAAAAAGGGATGGTCTTATGACTTGACCTACCTTTACTTCTTCGATGTGTCCTGTATAATACACAAGTGGTGTTTGAACAGTGTTGTCAATTTAAAATAAAGTTTAATGAGAAATGGGTGAAAAGTGTTTTGGGGGAGATGGGTTGATTGGCAGAAAGATGTATTAGCATAGTTATAGTGGAGGGTGAGTTGCTAGCGAAAAACCCGTGTGGATGAGTTGAAATAATATTTTTTAAGAAGAAATGGCTGAAAAGTGTTTTGGGGGAGATGGCTTGATTGGCAGAAGGATTTATTAGCGTAGTTATAGTGGAGGGCGAGTTGCTAACGAAAAACCCGTGTGGATGAGTTGAAATAAAATTTTTAATGAAAAATGGCTGAAAAGTGTTTTGGGGGAGATGGGTTGATTGGCAGAAGGATGTATTGGAGAAAATTGCCTAATTATCGAAAAATGGGGAAACACCCTCCAAAAGCCGACAGGACTGGAATTATCGTGGGGGTAATTTACCATGGAAAAGGGGGAGGGTATTTTTGCGTGACAGCAACTTCAACCATGGCCCGTCCCCTGCGATCAGGACTTGTATTATAAAAAAGTTTCTTCACCTCTTGAATACACAATGCCGAAATTTCATTCAAGAAATTACGAAAAAATTGTAAGTAAGTAACAATGTCTCTGTGTGTGTGCAAGGTAGAGCAATTTCCTCACAAATTCCCCTATTTAATGCAAAAGTGTAATAGATATGAACCCTACAAAAAAAACCATGCCTGAGGCACTACAGTATCACGTGGACATTGCAAAAAAAATGAGATATTTATTATAAATTTGGAACAATATCAATCTTTGGAAATGGTTAACGATAAAAAATTGTAAGTAAGTAACAGTGTCTCTGTGTGTATGCAAGGTAGAGCAATTTCCTCACAAATTCCACTATTTAATGCAAAAGTGTAATAGATATGAACCCTACAAGAAAACCCACGCCTGAGACACTACAGTATCACGTGGACATTGCAAAAAAACAAGATATTTATTATAAATTTGGAACAATATCAATCTTTGGAAATGATTAACGATAACAAACATGTTTTCAACCAGATGTGTTTTTGAAAATTCAGCATGGCGTGTGTTATTTTTTTTTTTTTTGGCAATTGACATTTTTTCTGATTGGAACAATATCAATCTTTGGAAATGGTTAACGATAACAAACATTTTTTCAACCAGATGGGTTTTTGAAAGCACATTCAGCATGGCGTGTTTTATTTTTTTTTTTTTTTTTTTTTTTTGATAATTGACGTTTTTTCTGATAACAAGTACCATTCAATGCGATCGTGTAGGTGTTTGTTATCTGAAACCTATGATTTGGGATGCATAAGGGACATAACTTAAAACACTTGCCCCTAGGCTCTGGGGGGTTGTGTCGACCTTAGAGCTTTTGTTATCTGATGTATGAACTATTTAAAAACATGGCTATCTCAAAGTTCGTATTGGATGGATTTGGGGGAAAAAGGGCTGGAGGAGGGGGTCTAGTTGAGCTCGGATTTCTTTTGACTCTTAAAAAGTGAACTAGATTTTTCAATTTCTAATCAAATGAGCCACATTCTAAGTTTATACGACCATCCCTTCCATAGAAACCTTATACGTCTCCGGAGAATAACTGCTCCATTCGTCTCAAAGACTTTCTTTCAAACTCAACAACCGGTAAACGCAATACCAGCTCAATCAGACTCCGGTAAACTTCAGTAGTTATAGTTAATAGACTGTTTCACGAGTGAGATGGACCAACGTTTCATATAAAATATTCCTCTGCTTGACGCTTTATCTGCCTTCGACCCCTCAAGTTCCGATTTTCTCTTACTTTCGAAATTGGAAAAGTTTATGTGGCATTATCAAAGGATTCTCGATGTCGATGACCATGCCATAGAATCTCAGCTTTCTTTTGCAAAGCTGCATCTGTCAAAAAGTGATATTTCAAAGATGGATCTTCATCCAGCTATCGAAATCTTATCCGATCTCCCAGTGGCCTATTCTGGAGTGCTAAAACTGATGAATTTAGTTGCTACTTTGCCTGTGACCACTGCCAGCAATTAACGATTCTTCTCAGCATTAGGGCGTGTCAAAGACTATCTGCGATTGACGATGGGAAAGGACAGACTCAGTGATCTCATGATAAGGGTCGTTGAAAAGCAGGAAGTAAAGAAACTGGATTTGGGAAGATTAGTCGACAATTTTGCCAAGCAGCGAAGTCGCCACTACCCCTTGTTTTAGTTATATTTGCTCAATGTTGCTTTTTTGGAATCTTCATTAAAAAAAAAAAATTCCCCCCTTATATTTTCGTGAATTGGCACCACTGCGTGGGGGGGGCTAGTTGCCCTCCGTTCTCTATTGACTCTTAAAACTGAACTAGAACTTTCAATTTCCAGTCAAATGAGCCCCCTCTGAAGTTTGTACGAGCATCCCTTCCATAAGACCATATAGGCCCCCAGGGCATAACTTACAACGCCTGCCCCGGGCCCAAAGGGATTGTGTCGACACCAGAGATTTTGCTACAGTATCTTTGAACTATTTTTAACAAAATGAATATCTCAAAAAAAAATTTAGGATGCACTTGGGAAAAAGGCGTGGGGGGGGGCTAGTTATCCTGCGATCTCTTTTGACTCTTGGAAAGGACACTAGAGCTTCTAATTTTCAATCGAATGAGGCCCCTCCGAAAGTAATGTGACGACACCTTCCATCTGAATTGCCTCTCGGAAAAAAATAATAATAAAACATTGGAGCCGTATGGCTTTTAGGCTACTATAGACAACGCTATAGCGTTCCCTTTGATGTTAAGTTCCCAATATTTACCACCTCAGTCTAGCTCATATTCAAACCACTGTAGACTGCAGCGTCTTTTTTTCCAAACATGATACACATTTCATACCGCGCGTAAAGACTCTGAGCACATACGTCAGAACCTTAGTTCAGTTACTATTGGTGAATTTAAGACACCAAAAAAAAGATTTTTCCATAGAAATACCGTGATGTGTACATTAGAATCGCCCATGCGCGAAGGCGAAGTATGAATCTTGTGTGGTTTTAAACGTGTTTCACTTTTTTTTAACGGAGAGTATAGCCTTTGTCGATACCGATAATTCTCTCTACTGTGATTCAAACGAGATACTCGGAAACTGCTGTCTGAGGAAATGGATGCTCTAAGTTTATTCACCCGCTCAAGGGATTTATAGTGATGGGAGATTATAACGCGTACACGGCCGATTTTTTAGAACAACATGACACTTGTGATGGTTTTAATTTTGCAGATCCTTCAATTCAAGAAGAGGAAAGTTCGGAGAAATTGAGGGGAAGGCATACAAAGGCAAGGGAAGGAGAAAGAACAATTGGGGAAGTAAGCTTTTAAATTTCTGTAGGAAGTATGGTTTGATTATGGTTGATGGGAGGGTTGGAAAGGATAAGGGGATAGGAAAGTTTACATGTTTGTCGAGTTTACATGGAGAGTTTACATGTTTGTCGAGTAAGAACCCAAGTTAAATTAATTATATTTTAGTAGATGGTTGTCTTCCGTCGTGTTTTGCAGATTTTGAGGTTCTGGAAATAGTTGGCTCTGACCATTTGCCATTGCTGTTAGAGATCAGAGTGGAAGATCGCCGACAGAAAAATAAGGTTATAGAAAAGGTTTTAGAAAAAGTATACTAGATTTTAAAAAAAATATAAAAATAGAGAGTAGTGGATATTTGTGATGAACATTTATTTAAGGTTAATGTTGGAAACGAAAATTTAGAGAAAGAGACGCAGAAGATTATCGAGTTAGTTAGAGTACGCAAAGTAAGTGAAGTAGTATGTGATGTAAAAGAATCGCTGAGGCAAATATGCAAACTACGGAAAGAGATGAAATCGACGAAAATATTTTTGTTTATAAAATATTAACCAATATATAACCAATTGTCTCTGAAATTTGGAACAGATACGATTTTGTTACAAATATGACATAGGTGTAGGTCCAATCTTTAAGGGAGGGGGTCAAATACAGGAATACATTTTTAAGCTAGTATTTTTGACTTTTCAAGAGGCTATGGTCAGGAGATTAAAATAAATGTAGCTTGGAAAATTCTTTAGATTCCCTACATTACAGAAATAATTTTTTTCGTTCAAGTTTGAAGAGGAAGCTTCTATAATGTGTTCTTAGTGGTACAGCTATATATGTTGCCAATTTTATTGGTCAGCTGCACACTAAAAATATGTAGGTGCAAATAACAGTTAAAACTGGTATGCATACTTCTTTTGCCCTTTTCCATGCTCGTAGTGGAATTTCTTTTCGACCTGTAGCTTTTTTTAGCTGATTTCATAGCCTCTTATGTCTCCTGTTCCAAAATTAGTGCTATCAATTTCGTATCTCCTTCTGTCAGGGGTCCAAAAGGTATAATTTCTGGTACAATGTTTTGGGGTTTTTCTTCCACTCAGTTTTCGTTTACCGATTGTGTCCTGAGGTGCTGCTCCCACTGTTCAGGTTTCAAAGAGCATGTCTTGTGTGCCTCTCCCTTCAGCGTCCTAGCTTTCCAGAATGGATGTGTATATTTTCCCTGAATCGTTTAATAAGTCTTTTTTCTTTTTTCGCTGCTTCGCATTTGTTTTTCTCTCTTGTCGTCTTCTCATGCCGCTTTCTATTTTCTCTGTAAATTCTTTAATTACTCTCTATTCGTTGCGGTTAGGATTAATGTACTTTTCTCAGGCTCTCTTGTACAATGATTCGAAGACCCTCGCACAAAACATACAACAAGTAATAATATAAATGAATAAATAGATCTTAAAGCGAGTAATGCTTAGATTGAATATGAGTATCAAGCTTAAAATGAAAAAAAAATATTTTCCTCTTGAAGTATAAATGAAACTTAAAACGAACAGAAATTAAATAAACAATCAATGTAAACAAACATACAATAGATATTAATGTAAATTAATAAATAAATCTTAAAACGAGCGAAACCTAAATTGAATATGCAAATCAAGCTTGAAACGAATCAAAATCATCACAAGCAGGAGTTTGGGTCACACCACAAAAATATTACAAATGAGTGTGCATTGTCAGTTTAATATACATATTCTGATATTTAGTAATCAAAATGTTAATATTATTTGATTTATTAAAGTCATAAAAGTAAAAAATTTTATATTTTTTTAGTAAAGTGCAAATTATGTTCTGGCCTTGGAAAGGCATAGGGGTTTTCCGCCCTACTCATGTTAATTTCTGCTCGTTTTGAGAGTTTGACTTGGTTATTTATTGTAATTTCTGTTCGCTTTGGGTTTCATTTATTTATCGATGCTGATTTGTTGTAGTTTCACACTTGGTAGATTATTTGATTCTATTTTTGCTAATTTTTGGTTTAATGGAGTTCTTTACTTTTCTTTGAAAAACTTATTTTTATGGAAAAGTTTTTTTTAACTAATTATAAACAATGCCCATTTATAAGTTATAAGTTCACTGTGTACATTTGTAGAAGAAGTGTTTCAAAATTTTTTAATTGAAGTTTTTGAATCCTTTGGGACTGGAACTAAATTTCATATACTTCTTTTTAAGATTTCGGTCAGTTTTTTCACGGGATCACAATTTGTTATTTGGCTCATTGCCTGAATTTTCTGCATACTCTGTCTATGATTGCAGAATAAACTTTAACTCTTTTTCGCAGCAGTTTTAAGAAGAAAGAGCGTTTAACTTAAAAAATTGCAGAGATGGAGGATTTAAAAAAACTAGAACATCTATCTTTAGTATCGAAGATCTGCACAGAACTTGAAAACCATCTAGGGTTAAATGATAAGGATCTTGGTTTGTTATCTTCTAAGCTCTCCTTGCTAAGTCAAATGGTCACATGTCTTATGCTAGGCTACTTTCTCTTTACTTTTAGATTGCTTAGCCTATCAAAAGAGTGGGGAAACAGTCTACAAAGACCATTCTTATGAAGGAAGCATCTGAATAAAGTAAAAGTAGGGCAAAACTATGGTTTAACTACTTTTTGCTATCTTGGAAAGGGGTTAAGCTAGGAAACTGAAACTTTCAGAAGTCTAATGAATCCAGGGCTGAAACCATGTTTAGAGAAGGTTTTTGTCAAGCATCTATGTTAAACCTCTTCTGATTTCTAAGCTTTAAAAATTTGCCTGCTTGACAGGTCTATACCTATTGCAATTTTGACAAAACATCATTTTACCCTAATTTTTAGTTTTCTTTTTCTCTGGTCTTAGTTCTGAAAATGGAATTCCTGTTATTTGAGTAGAATATTAAGACATGTCAGTGATTTTTTTTATTAATTTAGGAAGTTAAGTAGTGCTGTAATGATGAGTAATGATACCCTAGAACTTTCCTCTTGATACAGTAAGGTATTCCAAAAATATTGCTGATATGCCTGTACCAGTAATCTGTATGTATATAGTGTGTTTTGATTTAATTCAACTTTTCCTCAGATGTTTATTCCAATATCCTCAGCTGGTCAATATCTACCAAATCATATTATTAAGTTAGGACTAAAGTGAATACACCATTCGATGCCTTTTTTTATGTTGATTACGAATATAATAAGCATTTCTATCGGAAATTAATTTCAGCCCCCCCCCTCTATATGCCCATGCCGGGTTAGGTTTGGTTAGGTATAGCCTATATGGGGGGGGGGGGGCTGAAACTAAGTTCCGCTAGAAATGCTTAGGCCTATTATATTTTTAATCCGCAAAAAAAAAAGCGGTAAAATTCTACTTTAGTTACTTTTGGCTATCTTGGAAAGGGGTTAGGTTAGGAAAATGAAACTTTCAGGGATGGGTCTACAGGCTAAAGTATGTCCCGGGAAGGTATTTTGAAGTACCTACCTCCACTCCTTCTCCCTCTAAAGGGTCATGAAATTTGCCTACATGACAGGTCTATACCCATTGAAATTTTGACAAAACAACATTTTACCTTAATTTTCAGTTATCAGTTTATTTTTCTCTGGCTTTAGCTCTGAAAATGCAATTTCAGTTATTTGAGCAGAATTTTAGGCCATATCAATAGTTTATTTTCAAAATTTAGGAAATGTATTTGCACATCTTTAAAACCTTATAAAATTGGATTGAGAAAAGTTGTGAAGCTAAAAACAGTTGTGTTGTACTTCGTTTAAGGAAAAAATCTATTTTGCAGGGTTACGCTTTTATAACACATAGATTTCTAAAGGTCATGAAAGGTCAAGACCCTCTAGAGGGAGAAGGAATGGAGATAAATGCTCCAAAATACCTTCCCAGGAAATACTTTAGCCTGTAGACCCATCCCTGAAAGTTTCATTTTCTTAACCTCACCCCTTTCCAAGATAGCCAAAAGTAACTAAAGTAGAATTTTACCAAAAAGGCATCAAATGGTATATTCACTTTAGTCCTAACTCAATAATATGATTTTGTATATATTGACCCCTCAGCCTTGGTAGCTCTACAGAAGCAGTAGTTTTAGTGATAGCAGTGGTAGTGGTAATAGTATAGTAGTAGTATGCAAATATTGCCTTTTTGATCAATTAATCATCCCCATTATTGGTAAATTTCTACCAAATCATATTATTGAGTTAGGAATAAAGTGAATACACCATTTGATGCCTTTTTTTTATGCTGATTACAAAAATAATAATCATTTCTATCAGAAATGATATTGGTAAAGTTTAAACTTACCTCCCATTTACATCAGAAACAAAATTTGCCACCCCCCCCCCCTCCCTAATGTAGAAATATATACCCTGAATTGGCATATATAAGGGGGGGGGGGCTGAAATTCATTTCCAATATAAATGATTATTATATTTGTAATCAGCATAAAAAAAGGCATCAAGTGGTATATTCACTTCATGCATAAGTCAATAATATGATTTGGTAGAAATTTACCCCATTATTATTTTGTGAAATTAATATACTCAGTCATACCTGGGTTACACCCTTTTGACAACCCATATACACATAACATGTTTTGATTTAGCAAGATTCCCTAAAAGGCTCACCAGAATGCCTTTTTGTATTTTGGGAAAGTAAAGGTCAAACATACATACCTTTCTTATAACATATACTATGCAAAAACAATGAATGAATTGCCTAAGTTACACCCCTTGATCTGAGGGCTGTGGGAGGCTTGATATCCCCATAGGCATAATTAATAGACCTTTCAATTAGTGTTTGTAAATGATAAAATTGGGTATTTTAATGTAATTTTACAGACCCCTGAAAAGGTCAGGAGAAACAGGTTTGGATATATTATTGTCAGTGAATTGCTAAAGAAAGCAATGATTGTTCATTGCACTAATTAATTTCATTGTGAATTGTTTATGATTGAGTTATAAATTGGTATCCAACTAGCCCTTGTCTTGAAGTATACCACCTTATTTTCATATGCTTACTCTCTGTAGTATTGTTACCTGGTCTAAGGCCTGAGACAAGCTTGGCATTTTTTACCAAGTGTTTTTTTTTTTTTTTTTTTTTTTTGCTGTTGCTACTCTATTGAAGAAAGAGTGGGTAGTAAACATTCTGCCATTGTAATATCAGTTGATCATAATAGATCTGATATATCATAAACAGATCATTAGGCTTTTTTTATTTTCATGGAAAATAATTGAAAAAATGACAAATTTGCCCCAAATGACAAATTTCACTCCCCCCCTACACATTGCAATTTACATTGTATGTCTGTCCTCTATGTTCAAATTAATTACACATGCAGGGATTGTTTTTGTTTGTTGTTTTTTTTTTGGGGGGGGGGGGGGTAGTTAAACTAGAAGCTATTTGGAAATCAATAGGTAGAAATTTTCTCAATGTAAATGAATTCCAGTTTTGTTGAAATTCTATTTAGTTTAGGGTACATAAACTTGATTAATGCTCATTTTATACTAAAATGAACAAAAACATGCGATAAGACTATGAAATGGCCAAAACTTAGAAATAGCAGACTGGGGCAGCTCTTCATGTAGCAGTGCCAGTTTTGCTGCTATATCTGGAGCACTAAAATTCTGCACAATTTTTCTATTCTTATGCCATGGTAGCACATAAAGTATTCACCTTAATCCATTTGAGAGCTTTAAGGTCCTCCAGACCTGTATTGCTCTTGAGTTGATGACTCCCAGTCAAACCTCCACTGCTTCTTTGCCCAGTTCTTGTCAAGTTGATGCTTGAAAGACTGGATGGAAGGAGTGCTGACAGTAGTGTCCTTCAGTTCATTCCTCTGGTTAATCACTCTTCTTGAAAAATACTTTTGATGGATTCTTAATCTGGAGCTTAATTTTGGTAGCTTCTTTGAATGTCTTCTTGTGAGATGATAGCTGGTACTGTGGTTACCTTTGAAGATGGTAGAGTTTTTATTTTGGAATTTATAAGTCAGCATCATATCACTACTCATGCATCTGTAGACAAGGGTAGGTAGCTTGAGCTGTTTGAGATGTTCCTCATATGAAGCCAACTTTAGGCTTTTCATGCACTTTGTTGCTTGCCTCTGGACATTTTCAATGAGCCTAACATCTTGCTGGTAAGAAGGACCAGCCAGACACATGCCAAAATCAAGATGGGGTCTAGCAAGAGCCTTAAAAGTTACATGAACATTATTGCCTTTTGGCTATTAATGTTCCTTTTTAATAGGCCAAGGATGGAGTTTGCTTGGGAGACAACATGTTGGATGTGGCTGTGAAACCTCAACCTCTTATCAATGATCAAACCAAGGTCCCTTTCTTCTTCTCATTTCACTTGATAGTCCCTTATATTAGTGATTGGATTTAAAATTGAATAGGTATCGATTGGGTTATTAGGTCCAACGTGCAAAATACAGTGTTTGCTTATATTGAATTGGAGAAGCCAGTCTTGAGTCCAATTCTGTAGGCTGTCTAGATTGTGTTTAATTTTATATGAGTTAGCAATGCCATAAAGTTTGGCATCATCAGCAAACAAATGCATATTAATATCCACATGATTGAAAATATATTTGATATACATGAGGAAAAGGGTTGGGCCCAATACAGTTCCCTGCAGCACCCCACTCATTACTATGGACTCATCAGAGTAGATTGGCTGAGCAAGTCTCAAATAAATGGACTTTCTGCTTGTGGTTAGTGAGGAAATCCATCAGCCAGGCTATCAGGGATGAGTTGATACCAGTAGCAGACAATTCCAAGAGCAGTTGACTATGGGGCACTTTGTTAAAGGCCATAGCAAAGTCTAGCAGCAGTAGGTCAACTGGATGTCCTTGGTCAATCAGGTTTTTTATTTCATGTGATTCCAACAAGTTTGTTTCAACTGATTTTCCTCACTGGAATTTATGCTGCTTTGGTGACAAGATCTTGTTTGTGGTTAAATATTTGAGCAATGAATCATTAACTATGTGTTCAAGCATCTTAACCACACTCAGTTTAGGCTGATAGGTTGATAATTCCCAGACTTGGTGCAGTCACCTTTTTTGAATACCAGAGTTATGTTGGTTACTTCCCAGTCTGCTGGGAGCTCTCTAGTGGTAAGTGATGTCTGGAAGATTCTTGTCAGGGGATCTGCTAATACTTCAGCGAGTTCTTTTATTAGCCTGGTATATATATTATCAGGTCCTGGTGACTTTCTAGGATTCAACTTTTTCTGTAGATGATACCATGATGCTCTCCATTTGGGCTTTTATATTATAGTTTGGTGGGGAAGGTAAAGGGCCATCAGGCTCAGTGGTGAAAACTGAGACAAATTGCTGGTTCAGTAAATTAGCAAGTTTATTACTCATTGTTACTTCTCCATCTTGCTTTGGTTATCAGTGTTTTAATACATTGTCTATTGTGTTATAGGCTAGAGACATACTGCCGAAACATTGTTTGGTTAGTCCTGGCCTCATCAGCAAGCTTAGATTCAAAATTCATATGTACAGCCTGCATCAAGTTTTTAAGTTTGTTCTGGCTATTGCAATACTTCTAATCAGGTGATTGGTGCTTATTTCTTCTAACATCTGCTTTTACAGTTGATTTCCATCTTAATCTCTTTTGTCATTACTGGGAGTGTTTTTGGTTTGGGGATAAGTTTACTTGAATGGTACTGATTAGTCTACTGATTTGCTTTACTTATTATTAATTTTTGAAGCTCTGCCATTCCTGCTCTAGAGAGCCAGATAAGACGTCATCCCATGCAATCCTGCCAAGATCCATTTAAATCTTCTCATAATAAGTTAAGGTCTTCTTGATTTAGTGATTTTGTTGTTCTTAGTAAAGTTGTTCTAATATGTATGGCAACAAGGTCACTCTTCCCGATTGGGGACATGTATGAAGTGGATAGAAGAGCTTCTGGTCTCCAGAGAAATATCAAGTCAAGGAGGCTTGGTTGCTGACCATCCCTAAAATGTGTTGGGTGGTTGACAATTTGGTGGAGAAGAACACCATGAACAATGTCAATGATTGGGCTTGTAGGATCAGAAGAGATGTAGGGAAGCTGGACTTTTTCAGGTTATATTAGGCAGGTTGAAGTCACCTGCAATTAGTAGGTCCCCATGGTGGGTGTCTATAATCTTGCAGATGTGCAGTGCTAGTCTCCTGTCTCTTTCCTCTGGTGATGGTGCAGATGGACTTCTGTATACACAGCCAATTATCACAGGGGGGTGGCTTTTATTATCAGTAACTGAAATATTAAAGAAAATAGTTTCAGCATAGGGTCATCCAGTGGAGCAGCTAATTGGGGTGATGGTGTAAGAGGTTTTGACCAGTGCTAGTGTTCCTTGGCAGCAATAATTGGATGACAAGTTGGATACTGTATGATAGTCTTGCAAACTGACATGCAAATCTAGAAGCTGGTTTTCTGAGTTCTTGGGACACACCTCAGTAAGAAGTATTACATCATAATCATTTGCATATATCAAAGACTTTAGCTCATTAATTTAGTTTGGTAGTTGGTCAACGTTTGCTATAAGAGCAGAGAAATCTTGATTTCCTTGCTGCTTTCTTTGGTTGAGTACTTCCTTATGGCAGTGATTCATGTTGAGGGCAGACTTGTCTATAATGGATAGAGAACTGTTTGAAGATCTACATCATCAGCTGCATTGGAACTTTCATTTGTAAGGGACTTGTAGGATGATGAGTTTGTGCGCTCACGGGCATTAATTGGTGACATAAACACTTCTAGATCATTATCTATACTATGTACTGGGCTGGTATCTGGGGTATCTATTAGTCCAGGGGCGGGGGGGGGGGGAGCTCCAACCCAGACAAATCAAGATTTTGTGAACAATTTTTCCACAGTGAATAGCCAGGTTTGTCTCTCCTAGTTCCATTTGGTGTCTAAGTTCAGCAGGTAAGGCTTTTCTTTTCTCCCAATCTTCCTGGGATGCATCTGCCCTGAACTGAATTTCCTGACATAGCTCATAGGATTTTTGCAGAATATGCCTCTTTATGTTTAGGTTTGGGACAGAGAAAAGAATGGGCGGGGGGGGGGTGGGGTGGGTTGGCTGGTTTCAGGTCTATCAACTGGCAGCAGTTGCACTACTAAGCTTCTAACATTGCTTATGTCTGCACCCATAATGCACTATAGCTCTGCAAGGTGTCTTTTGATGAATGTCTTGTCATTTAGCACTCCTGGTTGCTGGGGTATACCATATGCAGCAACATTAAGTTTTCTCCCCTCTCTATCTTCCTCTTGTCTCAACAGTCTTTGGACTTTGTCTTCAAGGTGAGAATTAATGGCCAGTTTCAATTTATTAGTTTCCTCCTGCGTTGCAGTTCCAACATGTTCTTCAACTTCTGAAATGGTGCATTTTTTGGCCACATTTTTCTCAAGATCAGTAACACATTCTTTGACTTCATTTATCTTAGTGGTAATGTCTTACTTCAGCTCATCTACTGCCCCTTAAACTATTTCTGCAATATCCAAAGCACTAGGGACCTTAGATGTTATCAAATTTGATATTTCGGCCAATTAGGAGGGGGGGGGTGTCTGCTGGAGTACCACAGTGCTTGCATATCAAGCAGTACTGCTGCATGTCTCCAATGGTAGACATTTTTTTTTTGAAAAGTTCATATTCAGAGCTGGGCATTTTCAAGCATTCAATGCATAGCCATTTTTCAAACTCATCACATAAGACTGCCTTTGAAATTGGTTCAAGACTGTATTTACAGCCAGCACAGAAATCTTGGGACTTTTTTGGGCTGACTAGCTTCCGTTTGCTATCCCATATAGTCTGCATCATTTATTATACAAAATCACCATTATTTCACAAAATCTCTTATTAGAAAGAACCTGTGGGAAGTGCTGATACTCAGATCATATGTTCCCAGAAGTTTGAGGACTAATCTTAAATACCAAAAATATGCTGATTGGAGAGCTTGGATATCTTTTTTGAGAAAAATTTGAAGCAAATCAGACAGAGAGAAGACAGAGTGGTCACTGTAGGTTGAGCACAGTTTCACTAGTGTTTTATGGTTATATTTACTCCTGTTACCTACAATTTTGAATTCCCTATCTGGAGCTTGAATTTAGCACAGGATATTGTACACAAACAAAACAACTGTAAATTACTTGTAATCAAGATTCCCAACCACTTAATGGACTCAGCAAAAAGTGTAGAAAAATTTTGACAACTAAGTGATGATCTAAAGAAGACTTAAAATGAAAAGAGAGTAACTCCCACATTATTCAAAAATGATCAGAAATTGTATTAAAAAACAAGTTCTTCTACTGAAGTAAAAAGTAACATTAAAACTCAAATCAAACAAAACTATTCCATATATGGGGGGGGGGTGGTCCCTCCTTAATACCTTGCTCTTTATGCTAGAGTTTTAATTTTGTCCAATTTCTTTAAGAATGGCTCCTGAAACACAAGGGTTGTTTAATTAGAACAATAAGAAGCTTTTTTTAAAATAATAAAAAATTTTAGCATGAAGAGCAAGGTATTGAGGAAGGATAACCCCCTCATATACATAATGATTTCTGTTCATTTTAATTTTTAATGCTGCTCCTTACTTTCAGTTGAAAAAAAGTTTTTTTTTTTAATTTAATTTTTTAGAAAGTTAAGGCTGTAAGCAAGAATTTTGTTTCCCTTTACAGATATGATATATAAGGTCTATAAGCAAAAATTTGTGTAAATGTCTTGATTAGGGGCTATTGAGAAGGAAACATGTTAAGAAAACAATTTGTACTTCATAATATGCATAATAATTGTAGCTAACACATTTTGCATGCAGCTCTGCTATACTTTGTCCCCAACCCCCTCTCTCCTAATGAGCAAATATATAGCCGAAATTATGTATTTCCCATGCATTCTGCCAATTTGTCTCCCTTGTTTCAACTCATGGACCTGTAAATTGAATCAACTGTGACAAAACAAGAACTAGAAAAACAAGAGGGAAGTTTTGAAGTTTATTTTACAAAATAATTACCAAAATTAGGTACTGTCAAAGCACTTAGATATTACCCTAGACACAAGATTACCAAAGGGATAAAGTAGACTGTTAAATTAACTGATTAAACTCTAAAGGAGACGCATTACTCTTTTCAGCCTAGGAAAATCAGAATACATAAACATTTCATTAAAAGTTGAAAAATTATTGATAAAAAGAATGCTCAACTGGTCTTCTACTAGATACAAGACAACTCTAAAACAACAATTTTACCCTATATTTCTTAGAGAATACCTTATTTTACCCAATTTTACCTTATTTTACCAATTTTGCTTACTAAGTTTTTATTTTACAGTAATTTTACTACAGTACTTTCAACAATGCTGAAGAAAATAGATTCCTCAAAATTTTGATTGGATATTCGTTTTGGGAAATGATGAGCAGGGGGGGGGGGCTTGTTGCCCTTAAATGGTTTTTGACTCTTAAAAAGGGCGCTATAACTTCCAATTCCAATTAAATGAGCCCCATCTAAAGTTTATTCAACCACCCAATCCAAATAAACCTTATGTGTCCCCAGGGCATAACTTACAACCCTTGCCCCATAGCTCTGGGGATTTTTGTCAACCCTGGAGGCATTGTTATACATTCTTTAAACTATTTTGAACAAAATAACCATATCACATTTCAATCAGATCCATTTTGGGAAATGATAGTATTGGGGAGGACGCTAGTTGCCCTCTATCACTTTTGACTCTTTAAGGGGAATTAGAGCTTTCAATTTCAAATCAAATGACCTTTCTCTAAAGTTTATGCTACCACCCTTCCATAAAAACCTTATATGCCCCTGGGGCATAATTTGCAACCCTTACCCCAAGGCTCAGGGTGTTTGTTTCAACCCTGAAGGCCTTGTTATATGATCTTTGGACTATTTTGAATAAAATGGCTATCTCAATATTTTTATTGTATGCATTTGGGAAAAAGAGGACGTGGGGGAGGGGGCTAGTCGCCCCCAATCACTTATGACACTTAAAAAAGGCACTAAAACTTCTGATTTCCAATAAGTTGAGCCCCCTCCAGAGCTTGTACAACTAAACCTTCCATAAAAACCTTATATGTTAATAATGGGCAACTAGTATAACTTATAGCCCTTGTCCTGAAGGCTGTACAGGGGGTTGTCATCCTTAAAGACATAATTACTGAACCTTTCAACTAGGGTAAAGGCACTGATGATTCAACAGTGCAATTTCGGAACCCCTGTCGAAATTTTCATTCAAAACGGGATAGCTCTGCTTAGCCGTGACTTAGAGCGCCATCTCTTGGAGCCATCGTTATATTTCGACGGTGCGAAACGTGGAAACTATATCTGGTACACCCAGATAAGAAAAGAACATTCAATTCGGTCAGTTTCCTGTTTTTGACAGGAAAAGAGCTCCTGACAATTTTTCAGGTATGTAATGTTCAAACTGTCATTACTTGGTTATTTATTGCAAGAAAAAGTTGGGATACGTGCCAATGTGTCGAGATACATCTGATCTTCTCTGAAATGTAGCCACATTAGCTTTTTCTTGATAAAATTAAATGAAAATGGCGACGAAAATTGCATTGTCAAAACTAGGTTCCAAGGGTCGAAAATTCTTGTTTAATGTAGTGGAATACCAGGCGGACTAAAAATGTTCCTTCAGCCGCATTCAAGCATAAATATCAGCTTCTATCAAGGGATTTATTTCTTTGGCGAATATCTCGTAGTAACCATGTCGAAACTTTGGACAGACAGCAACAGGCCCTGTCGAAATATAGGTGACTTTGTCGAAACTTCACTGAACATGTAAAACAGATGAGAAATAATAGGTGTCGAAATTCCAGGATCCACTGATGAAACCATAGGCACCATAGCTGTCAAATTTATGGGTGCTTTCTGCACAACAAGAGATTTTGATGATTATTATTTCTAATAATATTTCAGATGAAAGAACATTTAAACAGAAGGTTTTTTTTTTTAAACTTTGAAGTTTTACTTACAGACACTGGATTTTCCCATCATCTGAGGAACTGCCGCTTGGCCTCTTACCATGTAGTGGCGTAAATTGCTATGGGGCTGGGGGGCAGTTGCCCCCCCCCCCCGACCTGATTTTGCCCCCCCTGACCTGATTTTGCCCCCCCCCCAGATTTTTTTAGATTATACCCTTATTTATCCTTCATCCGAATAAAAAATACAAATTTTATTGAATACAAAATCTTATACAAAATGAAGCATAGCCCAGAGCCTCGTGTTTTCTCTAGCATTGTCAAGTAAAGATAGTATTGAATGAATTCATTTGTTGAATAAGAGTGTGCGATGAGTCAGAGAAAAATAATCGATATTTGTATACCTAGTCAACCGGCTAAAAAAGCTACGTTGGTGGATAGTGTAGCAGCAACCAAAGCAGCAACAGAAGCTGGCCCAAGTAAGGTGTGTGATTTTTCCATTTATGGTTTGACTAATATAAGCTTATAGCCATTGCTTCATGCAATAAATTCCATGCAAACTAAAGTTTAGCCTACAGAAGTAAGATCTTAATTTCGCGCTACAACTTTGTATTAATGTATAAATCGCAAATTTTGTGGGTAAAATCATATAACCCACCATATAACAAACACTTATAGATATAGAGGTGTCATTCAAGGAGGGGGGGGGGGGCCGGCGAGGACTTAAGAGATGACTAATGGGACTACAGCCTGATTTATCAGACATGATTTATGGCAAAGAGTTTTTGAAGAGCTTAAGAGAATGAAATAGCATTAAATACTTTCCTAAGGCCCTGCCATTTTTGCTAGGGGGCCGCTCACCATTATTTATACCTCTTGTCATATTCTCACCCTAGAAACTGGGTATGGCGCAAAAAGGGAATGAAAAAGAGCTAAAATACATTTGAATTGACAGTTTTAGTATAAATAAAAATTGCTGCTTCATGACAAAATTCTACTTTTTAAAGTTAAATCAGCTGTTATTGCAAGGCATTCGCTTCACGTCAGCGTGCTTCATCCAAAACAAAATTTACGACTTGCCCTCCTATATTTTGATGATAAGCTAGATAAGTACGAGAATTTTGTTGTATTGAGTTGCAAAGTTTCTTATTTGGATTATGTTATTGTTTAATCTAGGAAATTCTACTACTACTAATGCACCAAGCCGCCTGAGGCCAACACAGCTACGCACGATCCTCCTCCACCCCAATCTATTCAAAGCATCCCTTTTTACACCCGCCCACGAAGTTCCCATTTCCTTTAAATCTTTCTTTATGACGTCCTCTCACCCCAGACGGGGACGACCTGCTTTTGGTTTAGCCCTAGATGGTTGGCCGAAAAGAACAATCTTCGGCAATCTGTCATCCTTCATCCGCACAACGTGCCCTAACCACCTCAACCTTTCTTTCATTATAGCCCTAGAGAAGTTAAACTGACAAAAAACGATATATATGTTTTAACCCTTTTAAATTTCAGTTGACTAGCTTAGACTATTTTACTGAATTCTAAGAACTGAGAATTTGAGCATTTGGAGGCGCTTAAACATGCAGAAGATGCTAGAGCGTATTAAATGATCAGTCGAAAGATAATTGTACGCTATCGTCAATTTTGGCGGAAATAAAGCTATTATTATAAATGAGAGAAAAAGCACCCTATTTAATAGACCACCCCATTATTAATCATGAAATAACAAAAACGAAAACTATTAAGGGCAAAATGCCAATACGTAACACTAAACGGTAGCAGACAGCAACTCTATAAGAAAATTAAAACAAATTTTCTTGTGAATTATTGTCGCTTCAAATCAGCAGTTATACCAAACCAATCCTGCTCAACTCATCCTCAGGGCTATACTGTGGTGTTCTCCTCCCCATAGTTTAGTGCAGACGGTTTGATATCATTCCATTTTCCCTTCTTGCTTTAGTTTTGTTTTTCTCTGTTTAAAGCTTTTTCCAATAGTCAATGTTTAGAAGTCCTCCAAAAAAAATGTCCCCCCAGATCCCAAATCAAATTCCAGTGAATGTGCCATAGTGAAAGATACCCATCTTGGCTGGTCAAGCACACTTTCTCAAAGTTCAAATGATAGCTCCAATTCGGAGAATAGGACAATGATAAGTGTAGGGGCTAATGTAACCATAAATGATGATAATGGGTTTCAAGAGGTCATCTCTAGAAGTTCTAAAAATAGGAAAAAAATATCCCAAATTAAAAGCATTTCCCCTCTCCCTGCCCAAGATCCTCCCTCCAAAAACTTAGGAATTTACCTTAAAATTACTCCCACTACCTCCTTTGAAATAAAAATGATCATTGCAATAAGAGTTGCAATTTTTGAATTGCTAAAATCAATGTTCTCTCTTAACATTAACCGTGATGGATCTCTGCTAATAGCTGTAGAAGATCAGAAATCAGCAGATACAATAATTAACCTTAAATCCCTTCTGAATACCCCAATTATTGCATTTAATTGGAACCCAAAACAATCACCAACAAAAATAGTAGTTTATAATGTTCCCCCAGAGATATCTACTCAGGAGTTAAAAGAAGGCCTTTCAGATTGGGCTGGAAACACAATCCCAGTTGAGGATGTTATCCAACTTGGAAAACCCAACTCTAATGGCCTAAAAACTAGTAGATCCTTCTTATTCACACTGAAGGAAAAAATTGATATCCCAGAAAAATTATTCCTATTTGGGCAAATCAAACCACACAAGGAATACAAACCTAAGCCTATTCAGTGTCAGAAGTGTTTCAAACTGGGACACACAACAAACAAATGCAATGAAATTCTCCAAGAATGTAGTAATTGTAAATCTTTCCATCCTAAAGAGCTGACAACTTGCAACAACACTCAGCCTACATGCATCAATTGCAAAGGCCCACATGAATCTACAAATAAATCATTATGCCCTGCATACAAGAAAAGAGCTCTAACACTCCAAATATCAACAGAGAAGGCAATCCCATACCCCTTTGCAGCAATGGAAGCAAATGCTGCCCAACAATACCAAATAAAGCCTGTAATGAAACCAACCAAAACCCCCACGTCAAATGCCCCCAATGCATCAAGCCCCCCCGATAAAACACCATCTTCTAAGCCCCCTAGCTCCAATCCCTATCAGAAGCAATCACCAAGCCAACAAGCCTCCTTACCCGGTGAGATGAGGCCAGCCTGGCCCTCCCTCCCAAGAAGAAACAAACCAGAAACACTACCAGGAATCAATCCATTAACCAACAAACAGGATGCACTACCAAAAATGGAATCCCCAAATATATGCTTATTCATTCTAAACTGTAATGCAGTTCAGGCCATGAACATACATCAACTACAGAAAACAAAAATTATTGCAGAATTGGCAAAAATTTACATCCCAGATGATATGCTCATTCAAGCAAAAAAAGATCCTGCTTTACTCTTAACAAAGCTGAACATTGATACACATTCATATGAAGAATAAATCAACAACACAACATTTATCAATACTCCAATGGAATGTAAGATCACTCACAGAAAATAAGCTAAATGAACTAACATCATTTATGAATGATAATTCAATTAATATTGCTTGCCTCCAAGAAACTCATTTAACCCAAACTCAACAAATTAAGTCTCTGGGATATACTATCCTGAGAAAGGATAGATCTTCAGAGAGAAAAGGAGGTGGTGTAGCTTTATTAGTTAATAATAATATAAAATTTTGTGGCATCAATTTTCCAGATTTTGAAAATGATGTTGATGTAATTGGTATAAGTGTTTGGCTGAATAATTTAAAAACCTACATAATAAGCTTTTATAACCCTAATGGCCAAACTACAGATGCCAAGGATTTCTTTAATTATATAAATAATTCTAATATGTTAAAAAATATCATTATTTGTGGAGATTTCAATGCCCACAGCCTTTTGTGGGGGAATAAACCAGCAAATAAAGCTGGTAAATTTATTGAGCATATGACTTCAAATAATAATGAATTAGTTGTTGCTACCCCTCCAAACCTGAATACTTATTTAAACCCCAAAAGTGGCAATTTCTCCACAATTGACCTACAAATTGTGTCTTTAAATTTTTTGAACAAAATTTACATAAATAAAATTGATAGTCTATGTACAGACCACTTTGCTATAGTTTGCTCCCTAAATGAACCTGCTGAAACTTTATCTCATACATCCAAATATATCAACACTAAAGCAAATTGGTCTATTTTCCAAAATAAGCTAAATGATGAAATTACAAGTTTCACCCAAAGTTCATGTATTTCTAACACAACAGTTGACACACATGCTGAAGCATTGACATTTTTACTAATAAATTCAGCTAATCATGCTATCGCCAGGACAACACCTAAGAAAACATTCCCTAAACGAATTCCTAAAGCATGGTAGACAAATGAGTGCCTAAATAAATGGAGGATAAAAAAGGCTGCTAGGACAGAATTCATAAAAAAATCAACACCTACTACATATTTAAAAAAATTACAATCAGAATCTAATCTAAAAAGGACTATAATAGATGCTAAATATAAATACTGGAATAATATTGCAAATTATCTCTCCAGAGAAACAAATGAGCCAATTATACATAAAGTCATAAGCCACATATGTGGGAAAAAGACTTCTCCCAACCCACTCCTGTATGAGCTTATACATAATAATACCCATTATGACAATGATATTGAAAAGGCTAACCTATTTGCAACTCTTTTTGTTAATAAGCTAACATCAAATAATCAAAGCAAGCTGTCCACAATTCCTATGAACCCTAGTTACCAACGACGCCCAGGATCCGAGTACATAACTAATCCATTTTCAATCCAGGAATTGAATAATGCAATACATCATATTAGGTCCAAAACTAGCAGAAGCTATGACAATATACACCCTACATTGGTAAAGAATATCACACCTTCATACAAACAAGAACTGCTAAATTGTTATAATCACGCTTTGGCATCTTCTAGGTTCCCCAATATATGGAAATGCTCGTCCCTCCTACCAATCCTAAAGAAAAATAAACCAAAAGATAACTCTGAGTCTTATAGGCCCATAATGATTACACCTGTGATGGGGAAAATAATGGAGAAAATGATTTATCACAGACTCCTCTGGTTTGTTGAGAAAAATAACATGATCCCACACACTCAAACTGGATTCAGGAAATACCACTCCTCAACAGATGCTTTCATTTTGCTAACAAATTCAATTAATGAATCTTTCTCAAAAAATAATATCCTAGTGGCAGCTTTCCTAGATTTTGAAGGAGCTTATGACAATGTGAACCACCAAATCCTTTTAAATAAACTTGCAAACCTTGGAGTACCTCCTAAGCTAGTATCCTTTATTAAATCCTTCATAGAAGTGCGAAGTTTCATTGTTTGTGTTGGTTCAGCCTCTTCACCCCAACAGACAATTTCCAAAGGCCTCCCTCAGGGAGCAGTCCTCAGTTGCCTCCTTTTTGCCCTATATCTCTGGGACATGAACCTACCCCACACAAATCTACAATATGCTGATGATCTGGTGCTATGGTCATCTGGCAACACCTTTCAGATAGCACAGTCAAATCTGCAAAAGTCACTTTTCCAGTTTGAAAAATTCTCTCAACATTCAGATTTACCCATTGCACCCACCAAGTCAAAAATAATCCAATTTCACCGGAAGCGAAACCATGTTAATGCAAAACTAACTATAAATAAAACAACTATTCCAGAAGATAATAATATTAATTACCTAGGTCTCATGCTTGACCAAAAACTTAATTTCCACCTCCACATTTCAAACACAATAAAAAAATGTTATAGAAAAGCAAATATACAAAAAAGACTTCTTTCCACACCCTGGGGTTGTAAGGAGAAAACCTTACTCCAGTTTTATAAATCACATATAAGACCCCATATTGACTATGGGCTCATTGTCTATGGTGCATGTGCAAAGACCCAGATGCAAAAAATTGAAACAACACAAAATGATATAATACGTCTCATATTTGGTCTTAGGAAACCCACAAGCACCAAGTTTCTGCTTATGGAGAGTGGATTAACAACAATAAGGGAGAGACGTAGCTTTCTCTTGATAAAACATCTTACAAAAATTGAATCAAATAGCTCACACACATTACATAATTGGTTAAGAAATCCAGCCATGTATAGAGGTATTGCAGATGAGTATGCCAATATTCAAAAGAAGTTCCCTGTACCAGCAAAGTCTCTTGCACCTACTTTACCCCCATCCCCTCCATGGAATTGGTCATTTCCCATTTTAAATAATGAATTTTCAAAATGGAATAAAGATTTAACCCCCATTGCTTTTGTCCAGAAAAAATTTGCAGAACTTAATACAATTACCTATAATAATCCATTCCAAATATTTGTTGATGGGTCAAAAATGGATGAGAAGGTTGCAAGTGGTGTTTTCCTTCCTCACCTGAAAATTGCAATGGGCGAGAGATTATTTAATAATTTATCTATAATGTCTGCTGAGTTAAATGCCATAATCATGGCATTAGAACACCTTAAGCAAAACCAACCTTTGATTGAAAATTCGAATAATATTATCATCTATTCCGACTCTTTATCAAGCCTTGAGTTGCTGGCCTCAGCTCCTCAATATAAGTTGGACATTGACAATTATCAATGTCCGCTCCTCAATGTCAGCTCCATTGACACTTATCAATATCACTTATCAATGTCAGCTCCTCAATATAAGTTGGACATTGACACTTATCAGCTTCAAGTGGCATAAAAACTTACTTTCAGTACATTCCTAGCCACTCTGGCATAAGTGGTAATCATCAGGTTGATGAAATAGCAAAAATGCTATAAATATTGACCAGCCAAGTGGGAGATCAATCCCAATTAGAGATATTTACCGATGAAGGCTATCAGATATTAATTTTAATAAGATCAATTCTATCCTTTCCCCCTTTCCCAATAAGTATCTTTCTAAAATTTATCATAGAATTCGTTCTGGAACAAATGGACTAAATTTCCTTGCATTCTCATATAAGCTTTCTAATTCAAGTGGTTCAATTCCCCTGTCCCCTCTTTGCAGGCATTGTAATATGAATAATGAAACAATTGACTATTGCCTATTGGAATGTAATATGCTGACGTCTGCACAACATACCTTGCTTTGTAAACTGTTAAAATACTTCAAACACCACAAAATCACACTATCAGCCAAGAGCCTAGCAAAATATACCTGCACACAGATCATAGAAATCGACATCTATCATCTTATATTTGAACTCCTATAGTCAAAAGATCTGCTGAAAGATATCTGAATATATCTAATAAATATGAGGCAATCAAGCCAGTAGCTCTGTAGCCCACAGAGTGAAGCAAAAGGAAAAGGGCTAAATAGTTTTACTGAAAAGCCCACCTGCTGTTAAATAGAAGAAGAAGAAGCAGAAAAGCTAATTAGAAGCTAGGAGCAGGGGCGTCACTATCACTTTTTTTGGGGGGGGGGAGCACGACGAAAGTTTTTTAACAAAACAAAAACAGTACCGACGGAAAAAAGGTTTAGAGTGGCGAAAGTTTCTGTATAAATGGAAGTAAATGGCTTGAAAACAGTATTTTTTGCTGCGGAGCATTGGAAATTCTAGAAATATTTCACTAAGAAAGTCTATTATTCCTTATGTCTCCTAGACACCTATTTAAGGGAACAACTCTTTCAGAGCTATCGGCCTCTGAATAAAGTTAAAACGTTTAAAAGCAAAAGCACTGGATATTTTTTTAGGGTGGAAGTGTAGCCGATGCATGGGATACAATATTGAGGGGCAATCTTTACATCACCCACCATAAAAGGGAGGCACCCAACCAGCCAAAGCTAGCCGAATAGCTCAAAACAAACGGTTGCCGTTTTTCTGCTAAAGCCTATGAGAAAAAACCCTGGGTAGAATACTCTATTAAAGAAGACGCCATTTACTGCTTTTGCTGTCGGCACTTTTCCTTAACAAGAAATCATGGAAATACTTCTGATAACGTAGTGTTTGTCGACACAGTAATGAATAACTGGAAAAAGCTATTCGAAAGGATTGAAAAACACGAGGCTTCAGAAGATCATAACGAAGCAAATCGCAGCTGGACCAAATATAAAGTAATTGAGTGTGGCACATCTGAGTCAGAACACGAAGACTCACACAATCGAGGTAATTTTATAGAAATACTAGTAATGAGGACAGAGGGAAACCCGGATCTTCAGCAAAAACTAAAACGTCGGTATGGAAGCTATGAGTCCCGACTACCAAAATAGTCTTATAAGCATACTGGCTGACCTCTTGCGAGAACAAACAAGATGTTCTATTAAGAAATATTGGGCAATCTGCGCAGATGAAATGAAAGATCTGTCGAAAAAAGAGCAGCTTGGTTTAATTATTTGGTTCATTAATAGTAATGCTACTGCGCTTCGCGCCAGACCACCCTGTTCTAGGCCTTCACTCAATTCAATTTTTAACAAAACAAAATGACATTTCCTAATTCTAAATTTTCTTTTTTGGCTTAGACCCTTCACAGCATAATATTTGTTTTTAAGTAATTTGCTTCCCTAAAAAGGAGTCTAAGAGGTCCAATATAAGGGATAATACAGTTTTTAATAATATTTCAAAAATATCCGCTACTTAGCGGCAGGAAATGCTCTTTCCAAGCCATCCATTCGCTCTTAATTCGAAATTTCCACCAATTCAAACTTTTTTTCTTTTTTTTTACTTTTTTTTTTAACGCAATATAATCCTCATAGTTTTGTAGTGTCATGACAAAGTTAAAGTGAAAATTTTCAAATTTTCTTACGTGAGGTGGCACAAATTGTTGAGGTCTGTCCCCCCCAGAATTTTTCTGAATTTATGCCACTGATACCATATTTATATTTTAGGATACCTCCACCACGAGAAATGACGAGGCTGCAGTACAAATTTGTCCAAAATTCCAAGTCTATAGAGAAGTCAGCTGAAGACAGTGACTGGTCAGAAGATGAACGTCAAAAACGCCGTAAAACCGAGCACTGTCGTTTGAAGAAAAAAATAAAAATAATAAGAAAGATGAAGAAATCTTGCCAGAAACACAAGAAAAATAAAAAAAACCAAGAAAAAAATTTGGGACAAAGGAATGAAAAGAGATTCCGATGATACCGAGAGTGACTCTCAGTCTAGCAGTGATCATGAATCTAGCAGTGATTCTGTTGCTAGCAGCAACGCCTCTGACCGGAGCTCAGAGTCTTTAGATTCTAGTGATGCAAACAGTAAAGCTGGCGAAGTTGGTGATACTACAGACGAGCGTGAGAATCAGTGCAATCAAGACAATCAAGGGAAACGAGACAAAAGATCAAGTAGCACAAGCCTGAAGAAGAAATGACTCGTGGCCGATACAAGAAGAATTACTGTCAAACAAACTTAGAAGAAGCATTGCATGAGTATTTGACACAAAAGACATCAATGTCTGAACTATCGCGAAAGTTTGGAATTCCCAGAACTACAATCATCTCAGCTATGCAAAGAGATGCTTCTCACAACAGAAAACGCACCCATATGGGACCGACTTATTTCAGTGAAGCAGACGAGAAAAAAAGGTCGACTTTGCTATTGCCTGCCAAAAACGACGATTCCCTTATCGTGAAAGCCGATCTTATGGACACGGGTGAGCTCTGCCTTAAAAAGTCTGGTGGAAAGATAAAAGGAAAAGATGGTATAACGAAGAAGTGGTGCTATAACTTCATGAAATGACACCCGGAACCTACTTTGTGAACAGTAGAAAGTGTGCACGGTAGACATTCTAAGGTGACAACGGGAGAAAAATGAATGTTGGTTCGAGAATCATGAAACTTACTTGAAACAAAAGTGATAACCTCCGATGGAGACCGTGAAGCCTGACTGCTTTCCTAGTCCTTCCCCATAGAAAAGTAGTCATTGCAGAACGAGATTCTAGGCAAGTTGTAAGGAACACAGGAACCAATGAAAAAACTAGTCTTAATGTACTTTTTGTGAGTCCACAGATGAAAATCAGTGCCCAGATTTCATTGTCTATCCGTACAAGTCGTGCCGAGTTTCCAAAGATCTGAAAGATGCTTTCCCCGAAGGTGTATACCAGACTGCATCCGAAACAGGATGGATGAAAGCTGAAACTTTCTTAGAATTTGTTACTCAAGTCTTCACACCTACCTTGAACGAAAAAGGAGTTCCAAAACCGGTGTTCTTGTTCATAGATGGGCAAACATCACACCTTTCTCTGCCGCTTAGCGAGGAGCGTGAAAGCCATGGGATCGAACTCGTAAGCCTTCTACCAAACGCCACGTTTGTCATGCAGCCTCTAGACGTAGCGGTGTTCAAGTCCTTGAAGACATCTTGGACCAAGTTTAACCAAAAAAAAAGCGTGATGCCGTGCTTGAGAAGTCAAAGCATGAAGTTACCAACGAAAATTTCGTTTGCCTGCTGAAGGAGTGTTTCAGGCCTTCACTTTCACCAGCGCTTCTAACCAAGTCATTTAAAGTATGTGGGATTTACTCATGGAACAGAAAAAACGTTAGATACGGAAAACTTGTTTCAGAAGGTTTGGCGGCCCCTGAGGAAGTTGATATCTCAGTTTACACTGAATCTCAAGAGACGCCGGGCCCTGTTCCAGATCCTTCTGGCTATAAAAAGGCAGTGGGCCCTGAAGTGTCATCGATGTCTTCGTTGGCGGCTTTTCTTGACCCAGAAACATTAGAACTTTTTGAAAAGTCCTATCCTGGAAACCTACTTGACAGACTGGACGATAAGTCGACCGGCTTATACGAGTTCTGGAAGCGAATCAAATCTGCCTCATCGATAGGGTCACGGTGGCACACCCCCCTCAAGGTGGCGCCTGAGATTGCGGCAGTGTTAACACCACCAACGGCACCAAAAGCAGCTACTTCCGGAACGGTAAGGACTAAATTCTATCAACAGCTTTCCAATCCTGACTATCGTATTGCGAAAGACGAAAGAGGGAAAGAAGCTCTCAATGAGGCGATAGTCGAAGATGACAAGTCTCAGTTATTTTCTGCATCCGACTCCGAAATTCTGCCACCTGTCGGATCGGAAGTTGAACCACAGCTCAGCCAATACTATGCCGTTTTCTATAGTGACAAAAAAAGCGAGGTGCCATATTTTGTTGGTGGGATTCTGGACTTTACAGACGAAGCACAGTCAAAACTAAAATTTTTGAAATGGATTAAAATGGCAGATCATAATTTGAAATGGCCGAATGTTGACGACATTTACACTGTGAACAATGAAGAAATCTTTGCTGGGCCATTAAAGCTGAAAGGAAGTGGTCCATTCCAGATAGCGTTTGGAGATGCTATTCTGCAGCATAGAGGCAACACTGTGAAAAAAAGAAGAGTCATGTGACCTAGGTCACACGATTAGGCCTACACTCCATGTGATTATTCACGTTTGTTCCTATATTTGAAACACTTGTCGGTTTTATTGCTTCTACTATCTGAATGGTGTTTTATACTTTTACAAATTAAACGAAGTTGAAGAGAAACGAAGTAGCAAGAATAGGCACGTCGAATATACCAGGTTCTGCCCACAAGCATTCCCCAAGTATTTCGACACATGTCGAATTGGGTTCCGACTTGTGTCGAAAACAGGTTGTTTTTTTTTGTGTCGAATCTGTAGGTGAAAACGCTCTGATTTCAGAAAATCAGAGTTTTGAACCCTTTTCTGATAAAACTTCAAATTGCTAATCAAACGGTTAGATTCCTAGATACTTTTCCTACACGCTCAGACCCTTTTCAAACCAAAATTCTTAGATTAAGCCTTCTTGAGTAGAAAAAGTGTTTTTTTTTTACAAAAACTGTCGAATCATTGGCGCCTTTACCCTACCCTGATCAAAATGACTATCTCCTAATTTTGATTGGATATGTTTTGAGAAATGATGGATGTGTTTGTGTGTGTGTGGGGGAGGGGGGCTGGTTGCCCTCCAATCACTCTCAACTATTAATAAGAGCACTAGAATTTTCAATTTCCATTTGAATGACCCCCTTTTGATTTTTCTGGGACAACTTCTATACAATGTGCTCTAGTAAGAAAAACAAGTACAATGTGCCACATTGTTATTTACATAGCCAGTTCTATTGTGCTGCCTATGATAGCTACACCACTATTTACTTGTGGATTGAGTTGCTTCAGTTTACAGGTATTAATATGAAACAGAGGAGGGATGTATGGCAAAATTGCCATGATTCTTGTCAATGAGCAAACTGCATTATTGGTATTTTGAAAATTGTGGAACATGTCTTAAGAATATGAATAAAATGGTGCCATGTTTATTCTTATTTCATGGTAAAGATCAAAAAGGAGATAGCTCTCAGAAATTATAATAATAATAATATAATGCAAAACAAATAGGTGACAGGGCCTCTACAAAATCTTTTAAATTGAAAAAAATTATACTCACTTTCACTGTAGTATTTGTCCAGTTCCTGCTTGAACAAGTTTAATGAGTTGGCATTGATGACTTCAAAGGGAAGCTTGTTCCAGTGTTGTGTTACTTGGTTCTTGAATGCCCAACAGCCAATGTCCTTTTGGAACCTCTCCTCTTGAAGCTTGAGGTTGTGACCATGAAGGTTCGTGTGGCTGAAGCTGAGAACATTGGTAGCCTGGATGTTTTCTTAGGGGTTGTAGCAAAGTTTGTATACCTCAATGAGGTCTCCTTGGTGAAGTCGGTAAGCTAGTGAAGGAAGTTTAAGCTTGCGGAGCCTATCTTTGTAAGGTAAGTATCTCAGATTCGGACAGAACTTTGTTATTCGTCTTTGAACTTTTTCAAGAGCTTTGATGTCTGTTGTAAAAGGGACGTGTAGTGCAATGACCATATTCAAGGATTGGCCCTACTAAAGCTTTGTAGAGAAGGCAAAGAGTCTTGTCATTTCCAAAAGTAAAGTTGTGCCTTAAAACTCCTGCAACACGATTTGCTTTCCCAATAATGCTGTTGTAGTGGGCCTGGAAGTCAAGGTTGCTGTCAATGATAACTCCCAAGTCGCGCTCCTCCTGGCATGATTTGATCAGTAAGTCTCCTAGTCTATATTCATATTGGATAGTAGGTTTCCCTATTGTTAGCTTGTGGCTTTCGTCGATATTGATTTCCATCAGCCAGTTGGAAATCCAACTATTGAGCTTGTCAAGGTCCTCTTGCAGAGATTGTGCATCAGGAGCTGTTTTGATTACTTTATACAGCTTGTTGTTGTCTGCATACAGTAGAATCTCTGAGTTGATGCCTTCTACTAAATCATTGAGATACAGGTTAAATAAGAGAGGGCCAAGGACCAAGCCCTGGGGAACACTGCTGATTACCTCTACTTCAAGTTTGCTTGAAACTCCATCTACTGATACTGTTTGAGACCTTCCAATAAGAAACTGTTTGATCCAATCAACTGTGGTCCCCAGTTCATTGTGGAGTTTGTATAAGAGGCAATGATGAGGTACTTTGTCAAAGGCCTTTTTAAGGTCTGTGTAAGTGACATCAACTTGATCACCCTTATCTGCATGCATTTTCCAGTTTTCCACTACCAGAAGAAGATGTGACTCTCCAGACCTTTTCTTCAAGAACCCAAATTGCTTGCTAGTGATTATCTTTCTTTTGCTTATGTGCTCAAGGATGTGGTCAGATATGATAGATTCCAGTAGTTCGCAGGTTATGCAGGTTAGACTGATTGGGCAGTAATTTAGAGGATCTTGGCGGTTTCCCTTTTTGTGCAATGGTATCACTGTTGCCTTTTTCCAGATACTAGGGAGTTCATTTGACTCTAAGGATTTTTGAAAAGTCATCTATAGGGGCTTTGCAATTAGATCTGTGGTTTCTTTTAACACTCTGGGATGAAGTCCATTCAGACCTGGCGATTTGCTTATCCTTAGCTCTTTGAGTTTCTTCAGGACCACCTGTGGGTCTCTCTTGACTGTGGTTGTTTGGTCAGAGACTTTGATTTGCAGGGTTGGTAGTGATGACTGAATAGGTTCCTGGGTGAAGACGGTAGTGAAATATGTGTTTAGTAAATCTGATTTTTCTGCAGATCTTTCAATCAGGAGTCCATTCGTAGGGTTTTTTTAGCTTAGAATATCTGGCTGTGCAATGCGTTTAGAATTTATGTGGTTCCAAAACATTCTGGGGTTTTGTATTGACAGATTCTGCAAGGTTTTGCTCTCGCATGCTGGCTGCTTGCTTGCCTGGTTTGTCGCCTCGCTTTATTTCTTAGCCTTCGGTAGGCTCTTGCGATGAGAGGGCTTGACTTGTCAGCTACATAATTTTTCCAACAGGCTTGCTTGTTCTTGATGAAGTCCAAAAAAGCGCGGGGTAGGGTTGGTCTTCTATATTGTTTGGCAACTGATAAGTGTTTCTCCTCAGCCTGAGACATGACGGAGAGGAATTTAGAGTACATTTTCTTACAGCTTTCAGTTGAACTGAACTCTTTTCCCTAATCTACTTTGCTGAGGTCATTGCACATTGCAGCAAAGTCTGCTCTGTTGTAATTTTTTCTTTTTTTTTTTTTGTTTTTGTGGCCATTAGCCAAAATCTGGAATCCTACAATGCAGTGATCAGACTTTCCCACCAGTGCTAGTAGGCGGATGTCCTCTATCAGTTCTGAATCGTTTGTCAGCAGCAGATCCAATGTACTTGGTCTATCTTTACCTCTGGTTCGGGTGGGCTCTTAAGATCCATTGGTTCAGATGAGAGTTATTCACCACTTCTAAGAATTTCGCCTCGGGTGATGTTGGGTTTTGTGAGTGCATGTGCTGTCTAGACCAGTTGATTTTTGGTAGGTTGAAATCATTCACGATGACTACATTTGATAAATTTTCACTGCAGATCTCAGTAATTTCTGCAAGCAAGTGCGAGTCATTTTCAAGACTGCTATTGGGACTTCTGTAGTAGATTACGAGTTTAATATTTACTCTATCAGCTGCTGCTATTTTTAACCAGATACTTTCTTGGGATAGTTCGTTTCCTCTGGGATTTACTGGGGTAGCTTGGACGTCCTGTCTGTAATAGCAGAGAATTCCCCTTCCAGTTTGCTGTTCAATGTTTCTCTCTAGGACCTTGTAATTTGGAATCTGTAGCTCTGGGAGTGTAGGCAGGTATCTGCTATTTTTTGGTTTCACCTCAGCTATTCCGACTATATGGGGATTTTCAGCGCTTGCAATCAGTCTCACTTCATCCATCTTGTTTAGCAGAGAATCAGAATTAAAATTAAGACATTTAATTCCAGTCAAGGTGTTTTTCTGGAACCTCTGGCCTACGCCATGTCACTGACGACGTGGGCTGGGATAGCGTTGACCAGCAGATAAAGACATCTGGTGGGTTATTGGAGGACTGTGATCTCTTTGCATGGCGTCTAGCAGCTTGTTCAATTCTTTGCATTGGCTTGAGATCTGGATTCACATAGACGTATTGTCGGACATGGTTGTCAGTGGAAATTTGCAGATTTGGTGCACCCTTCAAGATTTTCGATTGCTTTCTTCGGGTTTCTTTGCAATCCTTGCACAGTTTCACGAGTAGGCGCCTTTGGCCCCGCACGTTATCCGAGTCTGAGAGGGGGCGGCCCAGTCTTGCTGTTTCTAGGATGTCTGTCAGTTGTAGTTGAGCACCAAGGTCATTTCCAGGGACCGCACAACTTTCTCAGCATCAGACTCTTTGTCGGATTCTAGAATGCCATATATTACAATGTTCATACTTTTCTCCTCTCCTAGTTTCCTCTCTTTTTCCGCTTGCAGTAGAACCCTAACTGTGATGGCGCTTGAGTTTTGAATTCTGTTAGTTGCTGGTGACTGAGATGGGACAGTGTTAATGTTGGTAATTGGTTGCATTTCTGGCTGCTGCTGTTGCTGCCGTAAAGGTGCCATGCTTCGGTTAATTTGTGTCATTTCAAGTACTGCCAATTGAAATTTGCTACGCTTTGCTTACTACAGCATACACATTCGTATTTGAGTAGTAGTGAGCTCTTATCATGGGCTTTCAGCGCTAGGAATAAGTCTAGATGCATCCCTCGGCAAGAAACATGTTCATACTCGCTGCAGAAGAAGCACTTGAGTGCAGTTGAGTCTTCAGCTGCCAGGTGGCTGTAGCTGCATAAGCTACCAGTAGAGCCTTCTTGTGATCTGGATGATCCAGGAGTCTCCGAAGACTGGAATTTTTCAGGATCTGGAGCTTGAGGACAGGGAGACTAAATATGAATCTACACTGCTATTGCTGTACAATCAAAATTATAAATTTATACTACACTACTGTGTACAACCTTACTAAATCCATTATCTTGTTGACTTCCAAATCTGTTGTACCACTAATTAAGTCCAATTAGTTTTGTACTTTACCATGTATTCCAGGGCGGAGTGAAAAACTAAAAAAAAAAAAAAATTGCCAAGTAATTGCTTAAAGGTGGCTTTAAAAAGTATTAATATTTTAAGTGGTTTTGGAAAGGATCAAACTTCAATGGAGCATCAAATTGGAGTCTATCAGATCCCATGTACTTGCAGAAGCTCCTGTGTAGGATGTACTATCCAAAATTTTAAAATTAGATTAAGCTACTGCAACATCAAGAATCTATTTTGTCAACCCTAAAGCAAAACTCCAAACCTGAAAATTTCACATCAGCTCTATCTGAACACATTTTAATTTCCTAGACCATTTTACTATGTTCAAAAATGTCTTTGATTTTAAGGGACTTAGGTTTAAGATAAATTTTTTGGGAAAATGTTGAAATTAAAAATAAATCTTGTTGAAAACCAAGCTTTGAATGGAGATGTAGGTGAATTTAGCTTGAATTCAATTTATGATAATTTACTACAGTCAAATAAAGTAAATTTTGTTTCTCCCATTAGGCCTACCATTGACTTTTGTTCACCTGATAATCAACATTCACATACAAATCAAGGCAATAGACTAGAAACTAGAAATTCAAAGAGATTTGCATCTGTAACTGCTTTGAAGACTAAGAGCATTAAACAATATGTAATTAACTTGTTGTTTTGTATAAATGTCAACGTTTTATGTGTATTACTTTAGTTTTTCTCCTAAAGATGGCCACTATATATGTGACCAAAATGTCCGTAATTTTGTTGTTGTTGTGTCACTGGAAAGTAAAGAACGATGTGAACAATGTTTTATTTATTTTTCCTCCATGCCTGGGCACTTCGTATCAAAGAAGTTGTTGTAGAAACTTCGAAAAGGGCTCATTTGATTGGAAAATGGAGTGGCTAGTGCCCTTGTTAATAGCCAAAAACGATTGAAGGCCAACTAGCACCCCTCCCCCCCCCCCATGCCCATCGTTCCCCCAAACACATCCAATCAAAGTTTTGAGATTGCCATTTTGTTCAGCATAGTTGATTTCCAGATAGAAAATTTGTTTTTGAGGATAACATTCCCCAACTGCCTTCGGGGCGAGGGTTTTAAGTTATACCATGAGGGCATATGAGAATGATTTTAGCAGAATATAGGCTACTATTTATTATTTTTTTTCCTTTAGAGCAGGGCACTTCGTATCGAAGAAGTTGTAGAAACTTCGAAAAGGGCTCATTCAATTGGAAATTGGAGTGGCTTGTGCCCTTTTTAATAAGGTTTTTATAGAAGGCGCTGTCGTAGCAACTTTAAAAAGGCTCATTCGATTGGAAATTCAAAGGGCTAGTGCCCCTTTTAATAATCGAAAGTGACTGGAGGGCAACTAGCCCCCCCCCCACGCCCATCATTTCCCCCAACACATCCAATCAAAATTTTGAGATAACCATTTTGTTCAGTATAGTGGATTTCCAGATAGAAAATAGGTTTTTGAGGATGACACTCCCCCACAACCCTCGGGGGAAGGGTTTTAAGTTATGCCCTGAGGGCATATAAAAACGATGTTGGCACAATGTATCATTTATTTTATTTTTTTTTTCTTTAGAGCTGGGCACTTCGTATTGAAGAAGTTGTCGTAGAAACTTCGAAAAGGGCTCATTTAATTGGAAATTGGAGTGGCATGTGCCCTTTTTAATAGTTGAAAGTGATTGGAAGGCAACTAACATCCCTTCCACGCCCACCATTTCCCGAAAGACATCCAATTAAAATTTTTAGATAGCCATTTTGTTCAGCATAGTTGATTTCCAGATAGAAATTATGTTTTTGAGGAGGACACTCCCCCACAGCCTCCAGGGCAAGGATTGTGTTATGCCCTGGGGGCATATAAGGTTTTTATTAAAGGCGTTGTCGTAGAAACTTCAAAAAAGGCTCATTTGATTGGAAATTCAAAGGACTAGTGCCCTTTTTAATAGTCAAAAGTGATTGGAGGGCAACTAGCCCCCCCCCCAGACCCCCCCTTTCCCCAAACACATCCAATCAAAAGTTTGAGATAGCCATTTTGTTCAACGTAGTTGATTTCCAAATAGAAATTATTTTTTTGAAGAGTACACTCCCCCACGGCCTTCCGGGTAAGGGTTGTAAGTTATGCCCTGGGGGCATGTATGGTTTTTATAGAAGCTGTTGTCATAGATACTTAAGAAAATGCTCATTCGACAGGAAATTCTAAGGGCTATTGCACTTTTTAATAGTCGAAATTAATCGGAGGGCAACTACCCTTTTCCCCAAACACATCCAATCAAAATTTTGAGATGGGCATTTTATTCAACGTACTTGTAACTTCTGGAAATTAGGTCTTTGGGGATGACAACCCCCGCACAGCCCTCAATGCAAGGGTTGTAAGTTATACCCTGGGGGCATATACAGTTTTTAAAGAAGGCGTTGTCGTAAAAACTACAAAAAGGGCTCATTCGATTAAAAATTGAAATGGCTAGTGCCCTTTTTAATAGTCGAGAGTAATTGGAAGGTAAATAACACCCCTTCCATGCCCACCATTTCCCCAAACACATCCAATCAAAATTTTGAGATAGCCGTTTTGTTCCAAGCAGTTAAAGTTCATGAAATTATACTTTTGAGCAGGACAGTCCCCCCCCCCCTTAGTCTTCAGGGCAAGGGTTATAAGTTATGCCCTGGGGGCATATAAGTTTTTATTGAAATCTTTGTCGTAGAAACTTGAAAAGGGCTCATTCAATTGGAAATTCAAAGGTCTAGTGCTCTTTTTAATAGTCGAAAGTGATTTGAGGGCAACTAGCCCCTGTCTTGTCCCCCTTTTCCCCAAACACATCCAATCAAAATTTTTAGGTAGCCATTTTGTTCAGTGTTTTGGATTTCCAGATAGAAATTATGTTTTTGAGGAGGACGCTCCCCCAAAGCCCTCAGGGCAACGGTTGTAAGTTATACCCTGAGGGCATATAAGGTTTTTATAGAACGTGTCGTCGTAGAAACTTCAAAAGCGCTCATTCGATTGGAAATTGAAATGGCTAGTGCCCTTTTTAATACTCGAAAGTGATTGGAAGGCAACTAACACCCCTTCCACGCTCACCATTTCCCCAAACATCCAATCAAAATTTTTAGATAGCCATTTTGTTCCATGCAATTTTACCTTTGAGCAAGACACTACCCCCACATTCTTCAGGGCAAGGGTTATAAGTTATGCCTTGGGGGCATAAAAGGTTTTTATTGAAATCTTTGTCATAGAAACTTGAAAAGGGGCTCATTCGATTGGAAATTCAAAGGGCTAGTGCCCTATTTAATAATTGATAGTGATTTGAGGGCAAATAACCCCCCCCCCTCTCACGCCCACCATTTCCCCAAACACATCCAATCAAAATTTTTAGATAGCCATTTTATTCAACTTAGTTGAAGGGAAATAAGGTCTTTAAGAATGACAACTCATGCCCCCCACAACCCTCAGGGCATGGGTTGTAAGTTATGCCCTGGGAGCATGTAAGGTTTTTATAGAAAGCAATGTTGTAAAAACATCAGATAGGGCTCATTCAATTGAAAATTGAACGGGTTAGTGCCCTTTTAATAGTCGAGAGTGATTGAACGGCAACTAACCCCCTCTCACGCCCACCATGGATGACACCCCCCAGCCCTCAGGGCGAGGGTTGTAAGTTATCCCCTTGGGGCATATAAGGTTTAGGTATTAGAGGATGACAACCACCCTCACAGCCCTTAGAGTAACGGTTGTAATTTGTGCGCTGGGGTCATATAAGGTGTTTATAGGAAGTGTTGTCGTAGAAACTCAAAAAGGGTTCATTTGATTGGAAATTGAAAGGAATGTGCATTGTCAGTTTAATGTACATATACTGATATTTAGTTATCAAAATGTTAATATTATTTGATTTATTAAAGTTATAAAAGTAAATACATTTATATTTTTTCATTAAAGTGCAAATTATGTTCTGGCCTTGGGAAGGCATAGCGGTTTTGAGCCCAACTTATGTTAATTTATGCTCGTTTTGAGTTTGACTCGGTTATTTATTGTAATTTCTGTTCTTTTTGGGTTTCATTTATTTATCGATGCTGATCTGTGGTAGTTTCACGCTTGGTAGATTATTTGATTTTATTTTTGCTCATTTTTGTTTAATGGAGTTCTTTACTTTTGTTTGAAAAACATGTTTTGTGGAAAAGGTTTTTTTTTAATTAATCAATAAAAGGATTTATCCCTATTGAACTGTTATTTGTCCATCATGGAAAGGCAGCGTGGTCTTTAAAAATACCTATGGATAAGATATTATTTGAAATGATTTAAAAAGTGGATAAAAGTGGAAAGAAATATGATAATCAGATTTATAGAAACATTCTGCATATTATAAAGCACTGTATATAAATAATAGACAGTATGCTCACGGCTCAGTAAGGTTCGCCACTACAGCATATAAAAGCTCTGCCCATATACTCGTAAATTCTCGTCCATTGGACTAATGATGGCAGATCAAATGAGAATCCTGGAACACGTATTTTCACAGAAATTTTTTCAAAATGCCTTTGAAAAACTCGAGACTTCGAAACATCCAATGTAGTTATACATCCTTGGAGACTAAATCTAGCCAAGGGTCCTCTTTGGCTGAATCATCATCAGAACCCAATTTTTGGGCAGCTTGAGGCTCCATTGCCCTGTGAGGCAAGGGCCAGGGGCGTAGGGGGAGGGGCAGGGGGGCAGCGGCCCCCCCCTAGACCTTCAAATTTACATTAGATATGGCTGAAAAAGCAGATGTTTTGGAAAAAGCAGTTGATAAAACTCCATCACACTATCGACTGCCCCCCCCCCTAGACAATATGCTGCCTAATGCTGCCTACGCCCATGGCAAGGGCTCTGACCCAGGGAAGTAAAACCATGCAACCTGAATAAGGAAATATAGCGCTCTTTGTGCTTGTAGATTTCAAGGAACAGAAGTCAAGCGATGTGCTGCGTGAGGTATATCTTCATTATCCCTGGCATCGTGCAGCTTTCATTTTCAAAGAGCACCATAGCCTCTCAATGTGTTAAGTATAGATTCTTACATATTAAGTATCAACAAAGATTTGGTGGTGAGTGTAGGCAAGTTTTGACAGACTAGAATTTGCTCTTCAACAGTCACTCATAATCATTGAACCCATCCTTATGTAACTCTGCATGAGAAGGACCAAGGTTTCCTTGCTTTTTTTCAGACTCTCGCCAACTTCTTATAGAGGGATTAGGATTTTTTTTTTTTTTTTTTTTTTTTTTTGCTGACCCTTTAAGTCCCTCCAAATACCCAAACATAACTGAGAGGCTTCCCCTGTTCTGTTTTCTTTGAACTATGATGCTTTTGTCTATTTCAACATCATTGCCCTCACCTCCCGTGGGTTCTTGATGTTCAAGCCAGTACTCCTGCACCTCACTTTAAAAGGAGCTCCAGTCCACAGTAGACTACTGTCAATGAGTTCTTGCATGGCAAAACAATGCTCCAACAAGCTGCTTTAGAAATGTGTTAAAAGATTAAACAGGATCAGTTTATTAGTTGGCATTTGTATACCTTATTGGAAACTTCCCTTTCTATTAGTATTAGAGAAGTTGCATTGTTTTCTAGTTTTTGTTTTTGCAATGAAAACTGATTTGTTATAAATCTATTGATTGTGCAATGATAGGTAGTGCAGACATGTAGTCTGGCAGCTGGGACAAACTACTGCTGTAGGCAGCACTCCATGAGCCTTGAAACCGTAAAAAAGTAACAAATGATAATATTTGAAAACAGTAGCGTTAATTCACAAAATTATACAGGGTAGGGGCAAAGATTTTTTTCTCTTTTTAATGAAGATCAAAAGAATATGCTTTTTAAATGTGTTCTTCATTTTAAAGTATCATTTTAAAGGGAACCAAGCTTTGCTTGGTGAAGCAAATTTCAGACACAAAATGGTGTCCAGGATATTCCCCTTCCTGCAGAAATGTGTACCCTCCTTGCCCTGATTCACACAAGGACAAACATTTTTATCAGTGATAGTATATATATAGAGTGCAATAATCAGTAAGTTGTATGTCCATTCAAATCGAATGCAGGATGAAGTTTGATATAAAATTAATTCCTGTTGTGTATATTTTCAGCTGAATTTATGATACATTTGGTGGAAAAGCACAAGACACCAGAAAAAGTAAAAAAAGTCCTCTTGAAAAAAGGAGTCGAGCTCTCAGTAAGTTGAAAAAAGGAATTCTATTCTGTTTTATTATTTTACACTTTGTTTTCTGAAATTAGTAGTAATTCTACTAAGACCTCTGTGGTGAGTTTCCACAACCAGCAGTTGAGTTTTTTTCCCCGTTTTTTTTTTTGTGGTGCCAGGCGTATCAATGATATCTGTTGTACTACTCGCTGTTCGTCTAGTTTCTTCAGTAGTTTTTTATCTTAATTAAAAAAAAAACTTCCCGAAAAAAGAAGTTTATCAAAGAAAAGTAAAGAGTTAATTTAAAATTCAAGGCCAGATTCAAACTGCAACATCATGAAGCAGAAATAAAGTCCTATACTAATTCAGCCTTAAAACGACCAGAAATTGCTAACAAGGAATAATTGGCACTCAAAATGAACTGAAATTAGAAATAAATAATCGCCTCAAACAGAACAATAACAGATGCTGATATGAATAAATAGTAACATTCTTAATCGAGTAAAAATTCAAATGAATGCTCAAGTTAAATTGAAAATGACTAGAAATTATTGCAATCAGGAGTTTAGCCACTACCCCTGTTCAAACCACAAACCCTCTAAAGTCTGTTGCTTCATTTGTGTATGTTCATAAAAAAAAGAACACTTTGAATCCTAAATGAACTCCTTTTGGCTTCCATCAATTTAGTCTTCTAACACTTCATTCCAGAACTGCTATTTCCTTTTTTTTCATACCACTTTTTTTTAACATATCAACAAGAAATCAAGACTAAATACAAAATTTGATTGGCTTGCAGGAAGTGCAAGTACTCAAGTGGCAGGACTTGAAGAATTATTGATGGCTGTTGAAGTGAAGAACTTGGGAAATACATAATTATCTCCCACTTGTCAAAAGTCATAATGCACTAAATCTAGCTTCTAGCTTTTCCCCAACATTGGTCGTTATATATATCTTTCATGAGGAAGTCGTGCTATTAAAAATAGTACATATGCTCGTGTTTGAAACAACTAGTTTCCTTTTCTTATTTTCATAAAAAAGGAAGCGATCAAAGAAAAACTTTTATTTTATTTGTAGCATGGTCTCAAGATTAGCTAAATCATTCCTATTTCTGTTTTTTTAGATTATATATATACTAGTTATAAGTTGATATTAAATAAACTGTATCAATTGTTTGAAAGGTGTTGCTAGTTCATATTTGGTCTGTGTTATTCTTGTCAAGGTTAAATACTAATATTTTTTAAGGAATTGCTTGGTTTGCCACAATTTGCACATTAATTTTTTTCTGAAATTGAACCTCTCTCCACCTCCTCTAGGAAAGTTGTGGTCTAAAGATGTAGTTTTTTGTTTTCTTGAGTTTTTGAAAAAGACAGGAATAAACCCAATAACAATTTCTTTTAATTTTCTTCACGTGCTGTGTTTTGAAGTCTTATTTATTTATTTGGGATAATATCATGCTTTGGGGCTCGTTGTGGCATCAACAGAAAGATTTGCCTCTGTATCAATGAACCGGAACTCCTGTTAAAATATTCGTATAACGTGACTAGGTTTGCGGTCTAAAGACTTGACCACTGTGCTTTCATTTGTTTCGATACTATCAAGTAAATTCTTTGTGCTAAAATATAAACCTGTAATTTTGGAGGTGTCTCCATGAAATAATTAAGTCCATGCCAAATCGTGAAAGAGTATATATCGAGCGCCATTGTCTTATTTTCTAGAGGCTTCAATACGCAAACCAGTGCATTGCCTCAGTAAAGAGTCATATACCCCCCATATATTATTTTTCGCCAACCACTTCGTTTAGAAGGGTTGGTCATAGAAACTTGGAAGAGTGCTCATTTGATTGGAAATGGAAACTTCTAGTGTTCTTTTTGAGTATATTAAATCTTTGAAGGGTAGCCAGTCCCCTTTCTATGCCCTTTTTACTTTTCGGCATTCCTGCAATTCCCCAATAAATTTCATCAGAATAATAAGATATTATTTCAATATTTGGTTCTCATTTTGTTCAAATAGTCGACAGGTCTAACAAGCGTAATCGACCTCCATGATCGACATTACCCAGTAGGCCCAGAAGCTATGGTCCAAAGTTATTTTAATTATCCATTGTTCACAAATAAGTTTTAGTAAAAAAAAAGAGTAAAGGATGAGAATATTTAGTCTTGGTCGTCCAATCGGCTAGTAAGTCTTGGGATTGTTCGCTAGACCGTGATTCCCCAGAGGTTCCCAAATATATACTACTGAAACAACACACACACCATAGTCAATCCAAACCCTTGCTTTGCACCCGATTTTCAAAATATGCTATCTGCAATGTTTCGGGAATGGCTTGGAAGTTGAATTGAAACTTTCATACAGTGTTTTGTTGGGCCAAGTATACCTTGAATTTTACCTGGAGAGAGGGGTCAAAGGCAAATCAAAAGACACTATTTGTATCCAGTTTATCAAAACAGTATATCTGCAATATCTCAGCGTATCTCCAATCCTCCACAAATACAAAATTTGATGTCCCCTTGTCCTGCCCTTGTCCTTACACTCTGTTTAAGTTTAAAGTCAATCCCCAAAGTCATTACCAGGATATTGTAGAAATGTTCATCTGATAAACTGGGTGCATATAGTGTATTTTGATTTACCTGGCGACTTCACCGTCCGTATATTTTAAGTTTCAGGAGGGCTGAAGGTGTACAATTGTTAAGGGCACGGAGGATACAAAAATGTTGTGCTCCCGTCTTCTCCCTCCCTTTAAGTCAGAATTTGAGTTCAACTTTGTTTTTCCAACACTCCCTGAAAAATTTGAATTCGATCCCCAAGCCATTTTAAAGGAATTCCAGATCTGTTATTTTTATATTTTGGGTAGATACTTTGTCCTTTGATTTGCCTTGCAACTTCACCGTGTATGTATTCATTGAGAATCCTAGTGCAAAAAATTTTGGGCTGCAGATCAGTGACAAAACATTTTTATCCTCCCCTCCAAGTCCAAATTGGAGTTTTATTTCCCCCCCCCCCCAACACCCCCTGGAAGTTGCAACTCGACTTCCCGAATCATAACTTACATGCACCTGATTCACTATTTTGATAGCCTGGGTATAGTGTTAGTTAATTTACCTTGCTATTTAAATCTGAATAGATTCTAAGTCCCAGGAGGACTTGTAGTGAAAAAACTCCAAAGAGTATCACATACAAATAATGTTTTACTCATCTCAACCCCCTACTTAAGTACAAAGTTTGAAGTCCTCTTGCCCCGGTCCCCACCCAACACTGAAAATTTCAACTCGTTACCGACATGCTGCAGACATGTTATTTTGATAAGTTGGATTTATTGTGTTTTTGATTTACGTCTACTTTCTCCCCCCAGGTAAAATTGCAATGTTCACTTGGCCCTTCAACGCTCCCTGAAAGTTTTAAATCGATCCCCCAGTCCGTTCGGAAATATTTTGGGTCAGCTATTCCAATCACATGTCTACGTATCTTTCAATTTGGACTCACTACTTTACTCGGACTTAATTCCAAGTTCTGCTGCGGCTATTGCGCGAAAAACCTTTTAAGCGGATTGGAGGCAACAACATTTCTGAGCCCCTCGTCCTCTTTTACTAAACACGAAACTCGGGGTCTCCTTACCTCCATAACACTCGGAAAGCTTCCACTCGATGCCTTCGAGCCATTCTCAAGAAATTGATAATTTACTGTTTTGATAAGCTTGATAGCCTTCAAATAGTGTATTTTGATTTACTTTTCCTCCACCTCCCTAGTCAAATTTCGAGATTCACTCCTCCTCTCCCCTGGGCCCTCTTAAAGTTTCACCAACCTACAGCTGATCAAATATTTTGACTGAATATTTAAAAGCAACAGTTTTGCTGAATATTATTCCGACAAATAACCCATAATAAACTCCGTCAATTGAAAAAAAAAAAACAGATTGGTAAACAAAAATTTTCAAGGAAAAGTAAAGAGCCAGATTAAATCGATTAAAAATGAAGTAACATAATAAGTTAAACATAAAGCGAGCAACAAGTACTATGACTGGAGAAATAAAACCTAAAAAGAGCAGAATAATGAAGTAAAACTTAAAAAGACGAAAAATTATAACAGAAAAAAGAGTGGAGCTGTACCTAGGAAAGGAAAATTCGCTGTTTTTTCACGAAATCTTTAATAACACTTTTATTAAAACATTATTGCAAAAATACTACGCGTGATAGAACATTTTGACTGAAATGTTCTAATTTTGCTTAGAAGTTAAATCGCAATCCAAAACTCATCTTACAAACAAAAAATGAAACCAATTTTCCTACAATTAGCCCATTATAAAAGTCAGTCAATTAAAAAAAGGGGTGTCAATTCGTTCAAACAACCCACTTCCAAAGAAATACAGAACAGTGTAGCCTTTATGTAGAAATAAAATAAAAATAAAATAGTTATTTCAACTGAAAGTAAAGAGCAACATTAAAAGTTAAGAGCCAAATTAAATCCTGAAAGAGCCAAAATGAAGTCATATAATATATCAGCTTTAAAACAAATAGAAATACTATGACTGAAAAAATAAAACCTAAAAGCGACAGAAATTAAGTTGAATAATAAAGAAATTACCATAAGTAAGAGTGGGGCTGTACGTAGGAAAGACGTAACATGCAATCCTCCATGTTATTTGAGGACCACCTACACAATAAAGGCTTTAGAAAAGACAGGCTAAGATTCAATGAAAGAATCATGAACTTTGGTAAAATATGCACTGTTTAAAGCTTGATTTCCCCTCCCATTCCCTGGTTTAGATTGTTTGTGGCAATTAATATTTAACGGGTAACAAGGAAGATCATTCAAATGAAAACTAGTGTTTTGTTAATTTTTACTTAAAGGTTTTAGAACATAAGACATATGTGCTACACAGGATTTTGAATTTTTACGTTGTAACAGAGCATCTGACTAGTTAAAAAAACTAGCTTACATTAAAAAATATCCTTGCCTTGTTCAGTGAATTAGTTTGTTGTTACAAAATTTCTTTATTATGTGCCGTCGTTTAGCTTTGTATTTTAAATATATGTTTTTTCTTGTTTGCAATATTTTACTTGTTGGTTATATTTTTATAGCTTTGTTTTCTTTGTAGGACTCCCTCACTTCAACAATTGTAAGATTAGTTAATCATATGAAACCAAAAGAGGATGAAAATACCGAAGTTAAAGCTACCATAGTTGACGATAACAAATCAAAGATGAAAAAGATGTTCCCTTTTCTTGCACTTGCAGACAAAGCTCTAATAGTAGAGTGCGAAGAAAAGAAAGACATAAAACCTGAAGAATCTTCTGTTGACGATATGATGAAGGCCTTAGAAGCAATGGCTCCTAATACTGAATCTATTTCAGATAAAAAAGGGAAAGAACGTAGTCGTAGTAGAGATCGGCGAAGTCGAAGTAGAAGCCGTGAGCGGAGTAAGCGTGACAGAAGCAGAGAGAGAAAAAATAAAAGAACAAGGAGCAGAGAAAAAAGATCAAGGAGTAAGGAAATGTATGGCAGGGATAGAGATAACAGAAGAAGGAATAGTAGATCCCCAAGGAGACGAGATCGCTCAACCGAGAGACGGTACAACAGAGATCGTTCAACAGAGAAAAGGCGTAGCAGAGATCGAGGGACTCGTGATGTGTTTGTTGAAAAGCCCCCGGAAAATGCTGAAATTGGTCTCATCTATACTGGAAAAGTAACGAATCTTGTTCCATTTGGCTGTTTTGTGCAACTTGAAGGTTTACGCCGAAGAACAGAAGGACTTGTTCACATCTCGCAGCTTAGAAGTACTGGTCGGGTTAATGAAGTAAGTGATGTTGTGACTAAGGGACAAAAAGTTAAAGTCAAAGTGTTATCAATTGCGAGTAATAAGATTTCATTATCCATGAAAGATGTAGATCAAGAGTCAGGACGAGATTTGAATCCTATGTTGCCAAAGACGGATACAGAAACTGAGGAAGAAAGGTTGAGAAATCCGGATCGACCCTTTACAGCTTTTGAATTTGAAGAAGTAGAAGAAGAACTGGAGCCAAAGCGGAGACGAGTGCAACGGGTTGCATCACCTGAAAGATGGGAGCTAAGCCAGGTAAAGCGAACTGATCATTTGTACTTACTCGGGGGTTTAATTACATTTGAATTAAAAAGATGCAACACATAGTATTTAGATAAAGGGTTACGATTCGTATCTGATTTTTGCATGAGCATACTCTCACACTGGATGGGGGATCTTCCCTGCTATTCGTCCAACAATTCCTCGCCCCCCCCCCCGTAGGGAAAATCGCAAGTAAATCCAGGACTTTTTGGTGCTTACGAGAACGCTTTTTATATATTAAATGAAAAGTAGAAGCTTGGCAAAAAGAATAGGCTGTACGCTTAAAATAACTGCATATTGGAGGAGGGGGTGAAATATTCCCTGATATTACTCAGAAGGACCCTCCTCCCCCTACAAGAGCCAAAAAATATCAGCTGAAGATGCACTTTTTCCAAAGGAAAAATTTTCTTATGCCACTCTTGTTCCCTTCTAAGGGTCTAAAGTGTATTTGCTAATGTGTTCCCAATATAATGAAAGTATAAGTGGGGAATAGTATTTTCTTTTTGCATGCCATTTTTTGCGTAATCTAGTGATGTATGTAGTTATTAAGTTCTAAATGGAAATTTTCCCACAAATTTACATTCTTTGTTAAGCCTTTTATAATATCATTTTTATACTCATTCCAGAGTTTAGCGTCTGTTTAATCGGGTTTTTGGCGTGCCACCACGTTTAAGGTCTTTAAAAAACGCTTGTTTTCTCCTTGATAGAAAATTTTATCAACAATAGTGATAGTAACAATTCCCCAAAATTCGTCTTCCACATCTACGATACTGACAGAAAGGAAACTATACTTGGAGGTGACACAATAACTAGTGGTAAATTGAAAGACCATAGATGTATCCAGATATCCAAAATAACACAAGGCTATAAAATAGAGGTTCTAGAGCTTATGTGGACGCTCACTGGGGGCTTAATTTCTGAATGGAAAGTTGTCTACCAGTTCACTTTTTGTATCAAGCCTTCTATGATATCATTTTTATACTCACTGCAGAGTATACAGTCTATTTAATCAAATTTTTGGTGTGTATAAGTGTACATACCTCATTGTACGCTCATTGCAGAGCATAAAGTCTATTTAAAGGAATTTTTGACATGTTACTATATTTAAGGTCTTTGATGAAGAAACCCTCGTTTTCTTAAAAATGATTTCTTTAAAAGTTATAGGATGAGAAAAATTTATTGTAGAGCATAGAAGAAGAATCAAAATATTGCCACCACAACCACACAGTAAATCGGGAGGTCTGTTTTCCGTACATGAATAATTTGGAAAAAAAATTTGTTGATAATAATCGCAACAATCCCCCAAATTTTTCTTCTAATTTACATTAGAATAGAAAGGCTACCAATATTTTGAGGTATTAAAGTAGCTAGAGGTAAATCGAAACACAATATGTGTATCCAGGTTATCGAAATAGCATAACTACAATATCTTGGTAGCAGGTGGGAGTGGAATTGAAATCTCCAGGTAGTTATAGGACGGAGAGGGGACAAGGTGACCTCAAATTTTTCGTTGGGGAGGGGCCACAAAACTTTCAGTTCCAATCCACCAAGCGCTTTTGCACTATAAGCCCATATGGTAATTAGAATCTTTTCGCCGTTAAGTTCCAAGATAAATTAAAGGCAGCTTTTGGTGCGGGGCTTGGAACTTTTGTAGTGTTTGGTGGAGAAGGAGAGGGTTCTTCAATTTTTCTTTAAGCGGGAGTGGATGAAAGAGCTAAAAATGTGTGTCCCCAGTCCGCCAAGAGCACTATTTTCCCCAGGGAATTGCTCCAGAGCATAAGTGATGCTCCGGCCTTCCGAGGGTTTAGGGAGGCGATAGCCCGCTCTAATTTGTAGTATCTTTTGTTAGTTTTAAGTTTTATTTGATTCTTTATTCGAATGGTCGTTTTAGATTTCGTCATTTATCCATAGTGGTATCTGTATTTTTATGTTTCACGTAATTATTCATTTTAATTTTCTCCCTTTTAGATTTCATTTAGTCGTTGTTCATTTCATGTTCGAATAATAATAATAATAATCATATGACTTAATAATAATATATAATATGACTTTATTTCTGCTCGCTTTAGATTTTGTTCTGGCTCTATACCTTTCTTGGAAAACGTTTTTAAAATTAATTTGAAGGAAAGGTTATTTGACTTGTTGTAAATGTTTCTATAAAATCCAAAAACTTGCCCAAATTAAACTTACCCAAGTGAGGGGTTCCCTAGATACCCAAGCTTACAAGGTATATGGTTCAGTTTATTTGGTAACAGTAAAATGCATAGTTAAATAGGGAAAATCTGCCCTAAGAATTGCGACTCGAAAAAACATAAATTGTGACAGTGCAAGCACAAGGACATGAAAAGTATGAGCAGGATTACCACTTTCCCTTGATTTTCTCCTTTTCATCTCTTTCTCTGTTTTAGTGCTTTTTTCCTTCTAAAAATTGTTTGAATAATTTGCCCATTTACTGTTTTCTAAATGATAACGAAGACCATACTGCCTTTCCATCATACAAAACAAAAAAAGATAACGAGAAAAATTGTGAAGACAGCGAATGAGATGGTAGTGCAATCTATGTAAATATTTCGACCATATATTTAACAGCCGTCATCTTCAAAATACACTATAAAACAAATAAAAAGAAAATAAACTTACTCCAAAAATCACACCGGTAAAATGTATTCTTTAACTAAAATCTTAAAATAATTTGAGTCTTGGCTGAACCTATGCAAGGTGAGCCTTGACTTTTATAAAACGCTTCTGTTGTGCTCAATCACAGTAGCATCAATTCTAAAAAGTTTTTCTTGGTTTTAGATTTTATTTAATTTAGGTTTTAGATTATTATAGATTTCATTTTTGTTTTTAGCGTTGAAGACGCCAAATTTGTTTTTAGCGTTGAAGACGCCAAATTTGTTTTTAGCGTTGAAGACGCCAAATTTGTTTTTAGCGTTGAAGACGCAAAATGTCCGCCTCGTTTTAGTTTGTCTTTTCCTTCTGCAGGCCGTATTCCTGTTTGTTTCCTTCATGAGATTTTTTTTTTCTCTTTTTTTTTTTTGTCATGGCGGGCCAGTTTGACTTTAGATCTTTCATACCACAAAGTGGATCGGAAATCTCCCCATAATATTATTCCAAAGTACTCCTCCCAAGGAAAAACTTGATAATTTGGACCTAATCATGTAGTTTTGGGTTTCTCTGATCCTTTGAAAAGATACTCTGGCTCCCATATCCAGTTATCGTTTTAAAAAGGTTGTCTATATAAGCGAACTTTTTTTTTGGGGGGGGGGTCGAAAATGAATAACTGGGTGTTTAAGCAAAAACAGCACATTGTTACCAGTACCAGATCCCTCCCTGGAGAGATTCCTAAACCCTTATTGAAGACACTTTGTGTTTACTGTCGTAACCTATGCCCCATAAAATATGACAGTCGAGACAATTTACTGATATTGTTTAGCCAACATTAATGCATGCGATTTATATTGGCATGAATTAGGATTTAATCAAGAATAGTCGAATGCAGTTATAATCTCTTAGGGGAAAGGGATCAGAGAATTTTCGTGTCTAAACACAAAGTAGATATAATTTTAGATCATTATTTGTTTTGGGAAATTATTTTTTTCTTTGGACCAGTCTAAGGGGAAATCTGCCCTGACTGTAAGTATAATTCAAAACTTTACTTTTTGTTATAGATGCTAAAAGCGAGGGCAATCGATCAAACAGAACTTCCTGATTTTGATGAGGAGCTTGGTATATTACCTAAAGATGAAAGTGATGACGAAGATATTGAGATTGAAATTGTTGAAGAGGAGCCAGAATTTTTAAGAGGTTTCTTTTTCTTTCTTTTTGTTTTCAGTAAAAGCATTTTCTCTAATTTTGATGTGTTTTTGATCTTTTAAAGCCCAAACATCTTCGAAAATGGTACTTCTGAGAAATATCAAGCTAATAGTGTCAATTTGGCATATCTGTCTTATACCCATGTAGTTCCACTTTCAAGTTGTTTTTTTTTTTAGAGTCATTAGGAAAATATATTACAATGTTTAAGCTGAAATGAGCATTTTTGCCGTCTTTAAGAAACTGAACAATTGCATGTAAATATAGGTAGACATATTTTATTTATTTTTAAATATATTGATGCAGTCAGAGGTGATTAGCTTAATTGGAGATCCGTATCTAAATAACAAAGGAAAACGTACGAATGTCTAAGTTTTCTGTAAGAATTAGCACTTTTTAAAGTTCTTTTTGTAAAATCAAACCTATAAGCTTTTAAACAACCCTTTTTGGGGCCTAATGCACTTCACTTCTTTTTTACTTTTTGTAATTTTTAAACACTTTGGGCTTAAACTCTCCGCTCCAGAACAGAAAAGACATAATACATTTCCCATGAAAAAACATAGCTCATTAGTAGAAAAAGGAGATGAATTGAAAAAAGAGATAACCCAAAGGTAAAAAAAAGACTAACAAACAAAAATTATTTATGCATCTGCTCACAAACAGAAAAGACACTATTTAATCTTTCAGATACAAGGAGAACGATTGAACAATGGTAATCAACTTTGTGGTAAATCCTTTTTTATGTATTAAACTTTATGTGTTGCATGCATTCGTCGATGCTATTGTTGTTAATGAGAGACGCGTCTTTGTGTCTTCTGTGATTTTTTTTCTATATAATTATTTTTATAATATATATATATATATATATATATATATATATATATATATATATATATATATATATATATATATATATATGCATATTATTTTCTTTCGTGATTTATTTTTAATAATCTTCAAAAAGTCTCCCCCTGGCTACGATATTTTCTTATGTGTATTTTACGTAAGAATGATATTTGGAATTTGTGTCAAAAGCTGGTAAGCTTGTCAATTATTTCATTCAAATTCTGTAATGTGGTTATGTTAGTGCAGTTCCTGTGCTGAAACAAAAACTGACAAAATTGACAAATCAGTGAACACCCTGGTGCCAAAATTGTCAAATTATCATGACCAGTAATAACGTAAAAAGCTTTCAGACAATCAATGGTTGAGTATCTCGATACTTTCTTGAATATATATATACATATATATATACATTTATATATATACTTTCTTGAAGACACCGATTATTCGTATGATTTGCGAATATTTGCGGGTTCTCTTGACACTGAAAGCGCTAAACTCCAGGAAATTTTTATAGGATTTGTAGAGAGGGTGATAACTTGGCTTGTACTGCTTCGTTTGAGTGTCAGTTTGAAACATCTATCTCATAAATAGCGGATATAAGTAATTTCTTTAATGAGATTATTTGCTCATTTTGGACCCCCTTTATTAGTGATTGATTTTTAGTTACTGTTGATGATTTATAGGACATGGTCGTCACTTGCAAGAATTAAGTCCTGTTCGAATTGTTAAAAATCCAGATGGCTCCCTCGCACAGGCTGCTATGATGCAAGGAGCACTGTATAAAGAAAGAAGGGAGCAGAAAATGCAGGCAAGGGATAGTTAAGCTGCAGAACAGCCTCAAGGACCAAGGAAAAACTGGAACGACCCTGTCCCCGATAGTAGGCATCTTTCAATTTTCTTTTTTTTTGTCTCATTTTTTTGAAAGTTTGTTCTAATGGTAATTTCGCATTTATGCTTTTGATTTATGAATTTATAATTTTAATATTTATGGGCATTTTGCACAAGAAGACTTGGACGCTGCTTGGCTACGATCATGTAAAGTATTTTTGATTTATGGGAAATTAACAGATTTCGCCCCAAAAATTGTATTTTTAAGGACTATTTTTTGTAGAAAGTAGATTACTGATTGAGAAAACCCTGTTAGCTCTTAATTCTCTTGATTTAATAAAGACAAGTGAAAAATATGCAAAAGTAAGTGATGCTTCTCTTCCCACAACAAAATTCGGGATTTTTTTTTCTGATGCCTGATTCAGACAAAGTTGCCTGATGCCCGATTTGCTTTTATTCTCCACAGATGCCTGTGAAGAAGTCAACCTACCTATGTGTCATTTTCTCTTTTATTTGTTCAGTATTGCCAGCTCAGGATTTTCCCGCTATTATTCGGGGATTATGCAAAACTAACCCTTTACTGAAAACTCGAAAGAATAAGTGAACACACAAAGTATTTTCGGATATTTTACGGTATAGGAATAGTGAATTTCTGCTCCTTGTTTGTTTTCCTTATAGGTTTTGTGTTTTCAGTACAGCACTAGTTTTGCATACTAGAAACAGAGAAATATTGTCAATATATTACTTAGTCTTGTTGCATCCGTATTTCAATATTAGAAACATGGTGAAGGAAGTAGGAGCATATACATGAGAATGAGAATACAGCCAGATTTGTATTTAAAGCTCAGACTGGTAGAAACTTTGATTTATGTGTTGTAACACCAAGTGAGCATTTATTATCTTGTTTGTCGTTTTCTTTGACGTTTCGAGTCAAATATGAATTTATTACTAAAGGTGATATCAACAATATAATAAATGTATGAAAATACGTACTCGAGTAATAAAAATGGCTGACTTTATATTAATTGATTATCAACAGTTTGCGAGTTTATTGGCATTTAAGCTCATACTTTTATGTTTTATGTGTGTGTTGAAATAGTAAAGTGGCTATTAAATTAGAAAAAAAACATGGAACTTTTGTTTGTTTGCCTGTTTTTGCGTCATTGCTTTTGTTTATGTAAATATACATTGATGGAACCAAGGACAGTGAAAATGAATTTTATTGATTTGAATTGGTTTAGTGGAAAACTTCATTTTAATTAAGTAAAAAAAAGAATATTTTTATGTATTTTATGTATAAATTTTAAAGATCTGGATATTTTATTTTTTTTAAACCGTGCTTTTGCATGGTGCCAAACTCCACCCCTTCGAATGAAATCTACTGGTGAGTTTCTCTGATCCAGTGGCAATATTTTTCAGATTAAGTTTGAATCTTTTTCAGCAAAATTGATTGCAGCTTCAAAACACATCGCGTTTGACTATTGAAACCGTGTTGTATTGATCAGGTGTGTCCGATATATTTTTTCAATCTGCCTACGTTTACGTCAACATATAGCGGTTCGATACTGAAAACCTCGTATCTGACTTTTCTGTTTTTTCTTTCTTTTTTAAATTGCGAACTTTGAAACTGCCTATATTCCTGCCAAATATACTGGCTCAGGAATTAGTCTGACCGGGCTCATCGATCCGAAACTATTAGCTGAGAAAACCCAATATGGAAATATTTTCTTCAGTTTTGCAAAATTTTGCACTCTTCAGACCAATTGTGAAGATGCCCGTTCCCTTTTCATCTTTAAAGGGATGAAAAGAAGGCGGCAGAGTTTCACTGTCTGCCTGAGATAAGTTGAGCCAATTGAACCAAATTAATTACACGATATTTTTTAGATACTTCAAAATTCGAGACTGCATATGTTCAAAATATACTTTGTACTTTTTTGCAGACAGTGCACGAAAATCGGAAGGTCACGCAGGGCCAAACTATATCAACGAGTTCAGAAATTGTTTTTATGTTTTCTTCTATGATAACCAAACACCACAAAACACATTTTTGGACTTTTATTAATAAATTGACCTGCTCATATACCTCTGATCGTAAGCCATTCTGGAGTCTTAGGCGCTTGAGTGTCGCTTCCCAAAGTGACACTCAAGCGACTTTGTCCTAGATTTTTGTCCCTAGGACAAAATCTAAATAAAAGTGACTTAAGCTATTTATTTTGCATACAAGGCTCTTTATGTCTTGGTATCTAAATTATCTGTATTCTAGTTTGTGGGATTTCTTCCCTCTCTGCGAATTTTTTCTATTTTCATTACTGGCTGTAAAATTTTATGATTAATTCATATGAGCAGATAAAAATATGTCTTATTTGCCATAAAGCTTAAAAAGAATTTACATAATAAAGAACAAAAACATATAATACAAAATAAAAAAATAAATAATATATAAAATAAATATAAAATTATATATATATATATATATATATATATATAAAGCCCTTTAGTTTTTAACCATCTCACAGTAGTACTTGGAGTTTACGGCCATTCTTGACGCCTATGTACTCTGTGTAACACGCGTTTTTGTGTCAGGCCTAGAGTGGTAACTCGTACCAAATGGACAAGATAGTTTTGCCATTGGATTCATTAGTTACAGATATTTCCGTTCATCAAGGCGGAATTATTATATTGCTTGGACTTTTCTTAGAAAAGAAACTCAAATTGCTTTAAAAATTTTGAAACTTTTCATATATTGGCATGTTTTTGATGTATTTATAAATTCAAAAGATAAAATGCAAAGCAAATCTAAAAATTTAAGTTCGTAGATGGATAATACTGAATTTCATCTATTAAATGATAACAAAAGTGCGCTTTACGTTCAAACACTAAAGTCCTAGGAACTACAGAAAAAACACACAGCCAAAACCTGCAACCAAAACCTAAACCTTAAGTCATTGAAGAGAGGGCTCCTATCAAAGTCGGAGGGCTCCTATTTCACCCTTTCAAAGTTGTTGAAACAGACAAAAGGGAAAAGAGTTGGACTCATCTGCCAGTGGTGTTAATCTCCTCTTGAGTCAAGTTCTTGGTAATGTCCGCTTTTCAATTAATAGATCTTATTTATAATTGACCTTTGCGTTGGTTTATATAATGTATCTTTGTTTTAGTGGAACCACAGGAAAGAATGTCTCGAGGAATTGGTGGACCTCCGTCTCAGGATTTGCCCGAATGGAAACGTCACATAATTGGTGGTTTTAAGGGAGTTCCTATGGGGAAGAAGACGAGCATGACTATTTTGGAGCAGAGACAGAGTCTTCCCATCTACAAACTTAAAGATGAACTAGTCAAAGCGGTTTTTGATAATCAGATCCTTATAGTAATTGGTGAAACTGGATCGGGGAAGACGACGCAAATTACGCAGTATCTGGCAGAGGCTGGTCTCAGCGCTCGAGGTAAAATAGGATGCACTCAGCCTAGGAGAGTTGCTGCCATGTCAGTTGCCAAAAGAGTAAGTTGCTTTTTTTGGTAATGTGTGTCTATGTCCTCATGTACTGTGGTTAAGTTTTTGTGAAGTTGCAATTCCATCTACCGTCAGAAATTTATTGCAATAGCCTGGTATTTTTTTTGTCTTCTCAGGAGAAAAAATGCCTGGGGAGCACATCCCTTGCATCTGTGTAAAAAACTACAGTTTTTTAGTTAAGCCCACAATAATAACAATAAAAATGATTTTCGTTTGGAAAAAGCTCAGCAGTCTGCAGTTTCATTTTTAATTTTTCTAGACTTTCTTCGTGAACGTCTCTCTGTTGTAATTCCTTATTCACATTATGCTATTTCCGCATTTTAGTCTGGTGTTAATTAATTTGCTCTATCTATTGCTGTTTGGAATTAAAAATGAGTCTGCATTAAAAGTCTGCATTTTCATTTTTAATCTTTCTAGACTTTCTTCGTGAACGTCTCTCTGTTGTAATTCCTTATTCACATTATGTTATTTCCGCATTGTAGTCTGGTGTTAATTAATTTGCTCTCTCTCTCTCTCTCTCTCTCTCTCTCTCTCTCTCTCTCTCTCTCTCTCTCTCTCTCTCTCTCTCTCTCTCTCTCTCTCTCTCTCTCTCTCTCTCTCTCTCTCTCTCTCTCTTTCTCTCTCTCTCTCTCTCTCTCTCTCTCTCTCTCTCTCTCTCTCTCTTTCTTTTTCTTCTTTCTTTCTCTTCATCAGCGGTTAATCCGCTCAGACTTTGTAACATTAGCCGTTGAGATATTTTTTCACAGCATATTCCTTGAGGTATGAGGAAGAGATTGCAGTATATTTCTTCCTTTGACATTCATTTATTGGGTTTATAAAAACATACACGATTTGAGGGGGGTTCTTTTTTGAATTTTTTACATTTTAATCTTGCATTTAAAATTACTTTTGTTTCTTTTAGTTTGCGGCTTGTTTTTTGTTGTTGTTTTTTTTGTATGTCCAAATTAGCTCAGACTTGCAACTATATTTTCTTTTCCAGGATTTAGATTAGTCTCTAGAATCAATTGTAGATATTTTTCATCAATCTTTAAAATCTAGAGAGTATATTTATGATCTTTTAAAATTTTTATCTTTTTGATTCCCTGAAGTTTTGTCTTTTACGTGGTTATATTGTGTCTTTTGTAAGCAACTACTATATCAGTTTCTGGTGGATGTAATGCAGTAGTGAGTTAGTAGCAATGTTGCCAGAAGGGCCGCTTTTTTGCCATATGGGTGTTTTTGCTTTTTTTTTTCTCGTTAGGTGGTTGCGGATTCAGTTTTCAAAGTACTTAACATGTATGTGTCCAATAAGAGAGTCATACTTATTCCCGCCATTTACCCGTGCCGCAGCCATTTAAACATTTGCCTCTCAATTACTTGGACTTTGAATTGAAGTTATCAAGTATTTTGCAGTAGGTTGCATCAAGACATGGCTAATCGCAGAAAATGAAAAGCCAAGACAGACAGTCCAAGTAATTGAGAGGCAAATGTTTAAATGGCTGCGGCACGGGTAAATGGCGAGAGTAAGTATGACTCTCTTATTGGACACATACTTGTTTGTTAGTTTTTGGAAAAGCGTGCCTGCCTAGAGTCTCGGGCATGTTGACCAAGAGTTTAAAATTAACATAGGACCATTAGATTACCTGTAATTAAAGACAAACAAGGCACGCCCACCTATGGTCTTCGGAAGGTTGGCCAATAATTTAGAATTGACATAGGACCATTAATTTGCTTGAAATAACAGGCAAACAATCGTTTAATGCCATCTTTATCTTCGAAATAGTACCTATTCCTTGCCTAACTTTTTGAAAAATTGAATCCTCGGTGTGTTTCCACTCTATAAGATAGGCCTTGGGTGTATTTTCGTTTTTTTTTTATCTGCGCTGTCTTACACTGGGCATCCAGTAACACTGGTTATTAGTAATTGTATCTTTAAATTCGTATCGAGTTGATGCTCCGAACTTGTGTCATTCACTTTAGAATATTGAGTCATTTGTTAGCAAAGAATGTGTCAGTTTCTAATGGCTTAACTCTGCAACGAGTTAGTAGACGTGTTACCACATCCGGCGCGTTTGTGCCATTCGGGCGTTTTTTAACTGGTTGCCCATTCAATTCTTTGAAGCAGTGCACTTATCAAAGTAAATAAAAAATATATAAAAAAAAATTGGTGCGTTTTCACTCTGAATATTGTCATTTCAGTGCATATTTCGTTTAATGGCTGCGCTGTCTTACACATGACATTTTCGGATACAGGATATAGGTATTTTTATCCTTAGCCTGTTTCTGGCTGCTAAAGGTGGTCGTACATTTTATTTTTCAAAGCAGTGCATTTTTGAAATGTTTTTTTTTTTGAAAATTATACCTTCTGGCTATTAGTATTGACATTGTCTTATAGCCACAGCACTCAAGTTTCTGTCGAGAAGTGAAGTTTGGTTAATGCTAATGAAGTTTGTTTGGTTAATGCTGAAGAAGTGAAGTTTGGTTAACGCTAATGAAATAAAACAAAATATGATGAAAATATAATACTTTATCAACAAAATTATGAATACTAAAACAAAGACTATGAAAGGGGGGCCGTACAGACCGCATTATATCCTATGCATAACCTAAGCTAACCAAACTTAACCTAAGCATAATACCAACTAAATATTTAATTAAAATATAACTGCAATGCCATTTCCCACCGAGCCGAAGCTAATATTGTCTGGTATAAAGACCACGAAAACCGGTTATTGTCTCATGTTCACGATACAAGATCTTGAGTGTGGTGGTTATAAGACAAAAGCACCGATAGTGCTATTGGATATAATTTGTTGAAGAATCTTCTAAAAACAAAAAGTGCTTAGCAACTTCAAATAACAAGCTATGAGTATTTCGCGATCTATTTGTTTAGATTGTTGCCAATCCTTTATAGCGTCGGTAACATCTTCATGCTTTCCTTAATAATAAAGGATGCACATAAAAAGGAACAAGCGGTACATCAGGACATTGAACATAATTCATGCATGTTCCATGATTAATAAAATTGAAGTTGCACATGTTCCTTAACATAAGAGTTGATTCTACGTTTTTTAATTTGAATTTCTTTTTCGTCCTTTTTTTGGTTTATTTTCGTTTGTTTTTGTGCTGTTTTTTTTTTTTCATTTATCCACTTTCCTATTTTTTTTTCCTCTTCAGTTTTTACGGTTTCCATTAGCATCAGAATACGTTAAATCCTATCTGATGTGTATTATTTTTTGCTCAAGAGCTAGATCATCTGCTTAAAGTAACACTTTCTCCTTAACAAGTTTCATGGTTTGTTTTCTTCTTTTTTTTCTATTCTCTATCCGTTATTGTATTCTTTTTCTCTCTTTAGCGTCAGATTATTTTAAATCCTACGTGATTTGGGTTAATTTATGCTCCAAAGATTACGTCATTTACTTATGCTAGCTAACTCTTTTTCATTAACCATGTCTATGCTATCTTTCAATTTTTATTTGTTCTTTTTTCCCCTTATCATCGGATCACTTTAAATCCTACGTGATACGAATTTAACCTGAAGTGTATTTGCTGTTTTTTCTAGCTTTTCATTGAAAGTTGGGCTAGGTCAGAGAATATTGATCGTTTGAGTGGGATATATGTAAATATGTCTTTCTGTTTACCTTGAATGGAGGATTGTCTACAAAAGATGAGATTTGAAATTATGTAATTCAAGAAAATTGTCTAGTGGTTTTCTAATATTTGCTATTGAGCAGTTTGAATCTCAATTCCTTTTTTCTAAGTGGAAGTTGTTAGTAACAAGTAGCAAGTCATATTATATGATCATATATCAATTTTGGTAATCCTACAACAGAAAAAACAGATAAAGAAATTTTAATAGATTTTTTCCCGCTATTGCATAAATATGCAGTTAAATACTAGAATATAATAAACTCCTTAAATGTATCGTTTTATTATTAAAACGCAAAGTATAAGAAATTAGTGGAACATTTCGAAATATATTTTTATGGGTTTTTCTGTGGTCTTGAAATAGTGGTAAAGAAAATTAAGTCATTCAAATGCTTTGATGGTAAAATTAAATGTAAGAAAAAATAAAAAATTAGCACAAAGTTAAAAGTAATGTTAAAATCAGAAATTGTTTTTCTCCAGTGGTTTTAGCTTTGCAGAACGTTATTGTGCCGCCATAACAAACTGACCTTAAGATTGTTTATTATTTTCACCAAGTTGTTACACGTTTTTAAAGTTTGAGATCTTAACTTTTAAACTATTTATATATGTATGTCCAAAGTCACTTTTCTCTGGACTTGGATCAATACAGAGCTTGAATATTCGAGTTGGATCCGACAAACACCCCCTCCCCCCCCCGAACAAAACTGGAAACAACTTGTAGTAAATAGATTTATTTATATTTTTACCCCCCCCCCCCGCCTCTCAAGAACTAAAATCAGTAGTTTATTTTGGTTTGCATAATGCATAGGCTGCTCGTTCATGTATTATCTATAATCGAGATAAAGCTTTCGCAGCCTTTAAATAAAAAATAAAAAAAGTTTTTTAAACTGAAAGTAAGGAGTGACATTAAATCTTAAAACGAACAGAAATTACTCCGTATATGAAAGGGGCTGTGCCCTCCTCAACGCCTCGCTCTTTACGCTAAAGTTTTTATTGTTTAAAAAAAAGAGTTGTGAGAAAGTCAAACTTTAGCGTAAAGAGCGAGGTGCTGAGGAGGGAACAGCCTCTTTCATATACAGAATAATTTTTGTTTGTTTTAAGTTTTAATGTCGCTCCTTATTTTCACTGTAAAAAACTTTTTTTTTTATTAAAATGATGCAAAATCGGGGTGTTTGGGGGGCGGCAGCCCCCCAACTGTGCCTCCTAATCCCTGTACGTTTTAAGGTTCGACCTTGTAACTCAGCCTCTTTAACTCTTTAGAAAACGTAGTTTTTTTCAAATAATTAAGAAAAAAAGATAGCATTCACAATTAAATAAATAAAAAACAACACTTTCGCGCTTGAGAAAACCTACGAGGATTTGCGGTCGCGCAAAAGTCTACGTAGTTACTTACCTATTCAATCAAATGTCTTATAAAATCCATCATAAATAAATCAAAATAAATAACCTATAAAATAAATAATAAAAATAGACAAAAAGATAAGAGAATAAAAATGACAAAATTGAAAATAATAATGGATAAGTAAAAATAATCAAAAGAAATCAAAGTCCCTACCATTTACACATATACTAGCATCTGGACAAAGAGGAAGTAGAAGGCAATTTGACAGCCTCAAAGGGCTTTGAGGAAAATTTAGTTCCCCTAGGAGCTTTTGTTATAGATAATAAAATCTGTTGGTAAAATCTGGTCAGCGTTGCCAACGCGTTAAAATTGCACCGCTTTTGGTAAAATTTAGAGGTCCTGGCGCAATGCTATAGATTTGGAAATTTCACGATACAGTCCAAAATTTCTAGTACATTTGGGCTGTGTTTGTGGGGTCAGGTTTTATTTTTTCCAACTCTTTCAAAGCTCTTGAATTAATTTCTTTGGGATTTAAGTTGTTGTTGTTGTTGTTTGGGGTTTGACGCGTTCGACCAATCGGTCATATGCGTTCCTATCACTCGATAATACTGTGCCTTTTGTAATCACTAGCTTGCTTGGGTGTCACTTTAGTCAATATTCATTGAGCCAGGTGAGGTATCACTTATTGCGCTATTGGTAGGGGGTCATTCACCTGTAGCAAATGCCTGCGTTGAAAAACGAGAATCAGAGTAATTCAGCACTGCTTTGTCATGAAAAAATTAAAATAAAATTGAAACACAATTAAATAAATAATCCAAATATACATCATTCCTGTCAAATACACCAACTATAGAAAAAAAAAAAAAAAAAAAAAGCTGGTAGAACATAGATAAAAGTAAAAAATATACTAAGTTTGATGACACTAAAATTAGCTAATATAAGGGTGTAAAAAAAAAAAAAAAAAAAAAAAAAAAAACCCTAAAGGGAATGAACCAAACCAGTAGTCTTAACAAATCTACCTAAAAGGTTTGTGGTTAGTTTTCTAGCCCAAGGAGGAGACGTGTAATGTCCAAGAACAGAGCGCATTGTGAATGCCTTAAATGCCATCTCACAGTAATTCCTTAGTATTTCCCTCTCCTTTTCATATTTTCTACAGTTGAAGATGATGTGACGTATGTCTTCGTACACTCCACATGTGTCGCAGTTGGGGGAACACTCTTCCATTTTCCAATTGAATAGTGTTGATGTTGTCTTGACAGTGCCACATTTAAGACAAACGAAGCAAGTTGAAAGGACGTAAAATGTGAAGTACATTTCTCTTGACGACTACTTGTAATCATACAGATCCATGAGCTGGATATGGAAGAGATGAAGCCAAGCCTCTTCTTCCTTTAAAAGGTTTGAACTGATTGAAGACTGGAATTTAAGACTAGCAATAGGTGTCTGAGTGATGAGACCCAGATTGGAGGCTTGTTTCGCAGCCTGGTCTGCTAATTCATTTCCTTTTATACCACAGTGTGCTGGGACCCATATAAATAGGACTGATATACCCTTTCTTGCAAGTTGTGTACTCAGATTTACAATCTCCATGGCGACATTTCTTGCTTGGTGTTGCTGGTGTGAAAGGTAGTCTAGAGCTGACAGTGAATCAGTGCAGACAATATACTTCTGATGTTTGATCTCTGCTTGGCTTGATATGGTTTGAAGAAAAAACTTAATTGCCATAAGTTCTGCAGAGAAAATTCTCAGGTAGGGGGTAAACGGAAGGAAAGACACAAGCTTTGGGAGGGTATAACTACTGCACAGTTGCATTTTATTTCTATCTTTGAGCCATCTGTATAAACTTGGATGTAGTCCTGTTATCCTGCCAACTTTCCCAGGACTATGATTTTCATCAGTGCTTGGGGAAGGACCTCCTTTTGTTAAATGCTGATCTTAGGAATAATCAGTTCCCCAATTTCTTTGGAGGCGCTAGGAGAATCATCATCCACATTAACAGTCAGCCTGCCATTCTACATGAATTCTTCCATGCCAGGATAGCAAAGGATTCCCTGGAAAAAAGATAACCCTATTCACTTATAACAAAGATGGGGGTTGTTGCGGGTAATGATTCCTTTGTAGATAATGTGGTTCTTGGGTCTTATCTTCTTTGAAAAATATCTTGCAAGGAGATATTTTCTTCTGGAGTCCCCACTTCAGAATACATAGCTGCAATAGGAGTTGATTTTAGGCAGCCAAGGGCTCTTCGTAAGATTGCATGGAGGGTAGTGTCAAGTTTATTCAGGAGACATTTCTTGGCAGATCCATATATAAATGATCCATAGTCTATCTTGGATATCACCACTGACTTGACAATAGTTGAAGCAAATACTGTGGGGGCTCCTTTTCTTCCAAGACAGAGAGCATTAATGAAGTTTTGTCTTTGTTTGAGACTGCCAATCAGCTCATCCAGATGGGGTTTCCATGTCAGTTTTTGGTCAAATACAACTCCCAGAAAGCGTGCATGATCTGCAACGGCAATCCCATTTCTATTCAGTTTCATCATTGGTTTGAAAGCAGCCAGGTTACGGATTTTGTTGTTAGAGGCACTGACTGACATATTGTTGGAAATAACCATACTATTAACATTTGTCCAAATTAATGGTATGTCTACAGCTTTTTCAGAGGGAGACCGTAAGCATAAAGGGTCTCTTCCCACAACTGCAACAGCAATATCATCAGCATACAGAAAAAGCTCTGCTCCAAGGACATTTTCCAGGCTAATATCATGACAATAAACTGAGAAGAGAAGTGGACTTAGAACAGCCGCTTGAGGGACTCCAATGTCAAAGGCTTTCCTCTTAACCTCTGAGAGGGAGCCCCCCAAGGAGGCCTGAACCTCCCTACTCATCAAAAATTGGTAGATTCAATTTACCAGTAGGTCTGGTAAGCCCATTACAGATAGCTTTCTGATTAGTTGCCTCACATCTACTCTATCAAATGCTGATTCCATGTCTAAAAATATCACGTGTACTGCTTTTCCTTTTTTGAAGCTTTGTTTGATCAGATGCTCTAGTCTAAATAAGGCATCTGTGATGCTCCTGCCTGAGAGAAATTCGAGCTGTTCAATTTGAAAGTAGTCTGATAATGGGGTTAGAATGTTTCGCTTTATTTCCCTCTCAATTAATTTGCAACTCAAGAGGTGAGTGATATGGGGTAGTATGAGTCAACCAGCTTAGGGTCTTTATCTGCCTTGAAAAGTGGGATCACTGTTGCCTTATTCTATTCAGATGGTATTGATGACTCTATGACAGATCTAATGAATAACTCCGTCAGTAGCTCAACAAATTTATCTGGCAAATTTTTCATTAAATTGTGAATTCCATCAGGGCCAGTTGCACCAGGCTGGAGCTTTGAAATGGTGTCTTTAACTTCCTGAAAGCTGAAGTGAGAAAATGGAACAGTACTGTTTTTGAGACTGAGTTGATGGTGTGTGAGCTGTGATGGTGTATCTACTTTCAGAAACTTTTCTAAGAAGAGATTAAGTTTCCCATTGGTTGAAAATTATGTAGTCCTTCCCATCTGTATTTCTGCAGGGATGGGTGTTCTTCTTTTTTTACCTGAAAAAAACTGAAAATTTCTCCATAGCTCTCAAATGGGGATGTTGTGGCCAAATTTGTCTTCAGTGAGCCTTCTCCATCCCTCCTGTGTCTCAGTCTATTGTGTCTCTTTGAATTCTGCTGTCCTTTGCTTGGAAACTATTTTATTCTCAATTGAGGGGTATCTAGACAAGTTATTTTTTGCTTTTTTATTCTCTAGGTAGGCTTTCTGGCATTTATTGTTCCATCCAGGAGTGGAAATTTGTCTCTTGGGATGAGGTTTTTTGTAATCAAATATATTTCCTTAAGAAGCTATTATAACTGAAATAATATTATCAGAAAATGATTCCACTGACTCATCACTTGTCTGAATGTCTGAAGCCTTTTGATCTAAGTTGTGTTTCTAGAGATTCCAGTTTTTCTCTTGGAATTTCCAGAATTTCAGTGGTTGGAAGCTTGACCTTACTGGGTTGATCTCTAGTGTTAATGATAGAACCTCGTGGTCAGAATCAAAGTCACAGGGTTTCTGAATTTCTACACTATTTATAATATCTGATGATGTGAAAGTGAGGTCAATGGTTGAGTACTTGCCTGTCTGAGGGTTCAGCCGTGTATTTAGGTCTTTGGGGGTGACAAGGGGCAACTTATTTATGGGTTCCAGGATGTAATTGCTTAGAGGGGTTGCAATTGGATCTTCTGGTGATACAGTATCCCACATTTTGTGGTGCAGGATAAATTCACCACTAATTATTTTCACAGGGCCACACGCACTCATAATCAGTTTGAATTGACTCAGGGAGAACTTATTTGTCTATGAGGCATAACAGTTAGCAATACTAATCCACTTATTGCTTCCCAGTAGTTTAATGTCAATTATACCTACCTCCACTTCCCCTTGTGAACGGGGGTCATGTATTCTAAAAGCTAGGTCATTTTTCACAAGTGACAGTAGGCCACCACCTGTTTTGTGGACTCTGTCCCAACGGGCAATATTGTACCCCTTGAAATCATGGACAATATTCTCCTGTTTTAAGAAAGTTTCTCGAAGTAGGAAAATATCAGGAGCATGCCCGACTAAAATATTTTGGAGGTCTTTTCTTTTGGCTTGGTTGAATCCCCAGATAATTAGTCGGAACACTGAAAGGGTGCTTGTCATTTGTGTGTGAGGGGGCTAACCTGGGTCTCTGTAACTTATTACTACTACCTTCTGGGCTCGGTATAGCCTCTTTTCCTTTGGGATTTAAGTGAATGAAAAGTGAGTTTTGTCAACGTGGCACAAAAAGAAATCTCCACGAGTTTCAAACTAATCATCAAACGAAAAATAGCGCTTAAAATAGGTTTCTGAGAGAGGATGGAGATATTACTGAAAAAAAGGCGCTTGCCTTTCAGTTTATTCAAGCATTTTTTTAATCTTTTTTTTTGTCTGTGAAATAGAAACTGAGTAGATTACTATAATTGTGTTGCAAATAATCTTCTGGGTACAGTTTTGTAAAAAAAAAAAAAAAGGGCACAATCCATCTAATACGTTGGCAACACTGCTCTTGGGTTTGTATACGTAATGATAATGACGAAATTAAGCATGTTAAATTATTATCGCTTATTCAGTCCAGTTTGAGTTGCTTTATAATTAACTCTGGCTTATTGTCACAATGTGTACGTTTGAATTAATGTTTTAGGTGTCCGAAGAATTTGGATGTCGCCTTGGTCAAGAAGTAGGCTACACTATTCGTTTTGAAGATTGTACAAGTAATGAGACTATCATCAAATACATGACTGATGGTATGCTGCTCAGAGAATGTTTGATTGATGCTACAATGTCCTCTTACTCATGTATTATGTTGGACGAAGCTCATGAAAGAACTATTCACACAGATGTCCTCTTTGGTAAGTATTTATCCAAGATTTGTAACCGATTTTACTGTTTACTTTTCTGTATAATTTTGGAATAATGTTTTGGCAATTTTTTTATTTATATATTTGAAAACCCGTCAGGTTCATACAAAAAAGGAGGAGGCTGAGCAATGATAATAAAAAAAGAGTAAAACATCAAAGACAAAAATAGTGACGAAGGCCACCATCCCTTTCATAATAAAAAATAAAACCATGAAGAACAACGGGGAATTACTTTTGAAGAACGGGGGAGATAATTTGAATGAATATTTCTGCCATGTGTCTAAGAGTTATCCTGTGAGAGAGAAAAACTTATAAAAGGAAAAAGGACTCACTACAACATGCGACCAATCAAACCAAAAATTAAAAATTTTTCAAAGCGGTCCTAGCATCCTTACTTCAGCGAAGTTCAACCAGGACTGATAAAAAGTAAGTTAAAACAAGGCGATTCAATGAGATGAAATAAAATAATTTAAAAACACGTTCTTATTGCTAATCCAGCCTTTTTGGCAGCTAACCTCAAAGGTCTTTTTGTGACCGGTTCTATGTTAATGTCTATTACTACTACTATTACTAACAACTCACTGAAGCACCAAGCCGCCTGAGGCCAACACAGCTACGCACGCTCCTCTTCCATCCCAAAACATAGTTTTCAGCACTTGGCGATCCTCTTCTATCAACAAGAGTCGAAATCCTGCACAGACAATCTCAAGCCTATTACCTCCGACTCATTATATATTCATGCTTACAAATAATATGCTATTACGGGGAGGCAACCCATAACAGATACATCAACTAGGAAGAGGTTACTCAACCCAAAGACGCCTGCCAAAACGTACAAAACCCTGAAGAATTATACTTTAATCAGAATCTCGTGCAAGTGCTGTGTCCTTTATTAGGCTATAATTTCCTTGAGTAGCGTCACTCTTCAGGTAGGAATAGAGATTACCGCAAGGTCCCCAGTCTTGCAGGTACCCCGAAAGGGTCAAGGCAGCCCTTTGCAGAGGCTGTTGTCCATAGACCTGGATCTTACGCCCTGCCGCAGTTGTCCTCCTATGGAGGATCCTCCCGCGATGGTATTCTGCATCACCATGCAATTTAACCCATTACTGGGAGAAGGTTTGTAACTCCTGGGACTTGTGGACAAACCAGTGGGCCCTTTTGAGTGTACATTTGAGGGGCCTTCTTCCTCCTCCGCCTGTATTTATGACCCCGGGCGAGGGTGCCCTAGTTTCTATTATGGACCCCCAGGGACAAGGTCCCTCCTTTGTCCGTGCCTCCTGTGGAGGTACCCTACATATCTGTAGAGTGTTCCCCTATCACCACCTGGGGACACGCTGAATTGTCTGGGGAAGGCCAACTAATATCTAGCCTAATCTATTGATTCACTTCAACATTAGCTTGTAAAAGGAATGTAAGATTAATGTCTAGCCTGCGTCCCAAAAAAGTTCTACGACAAATAATTGGAGGAATTACTCCATTAAGACCCATGCCAAACGCTAGCAGAACTTAGAAAAATATTTAGTAGTAAATGAATTAACAGTTTCATAACATGTTAAAGCATTAGGAATGAAATATAGTTACTCCAAAAATCTTGTCAAAACTAAATAGCGCCGGGAGCTTGGCGACGACGTTAATCTGATACTCATTAATCTGATTTTCTTTAAATTCTCAAGTATTTTTGTTTTGTGTCTAAGAATATGATCAATAATAGCATATGGAAGAACTGTCGGCCATAAAGCCTTGTAACTTATTACTTCAGTGTCTTTATTCATGAGTTTTTCTTGGCCATCTTTATTTTCTGTATCTTTAAATTCAGTTACATTGTCATTGTAAAAAAAAAAAAAAAATTATTGTTTTTGTTTTTGCTGCTTCTCACTTAAATACCTCTATGGTCCAGAGGTAGTGTAAACAATTTTTCTTGAGTAAATCTAATTTTTCACTATGAACGAGAAAATAATTTCAACATTATTTAGTACCTATAATGTTTGGTGAACTAAATTGACTGCTTCAAAATTTGGCATCCTTCCAGTAAATTCACAGCTGGTAAGATAATTACTGAAGCATTTTATTTGCCTATTGCCTTTCAAAAGAGTTGAACTAAAAGTTGTACCTCTACATTATTGCCAAAAAACTTTTGGATTAAAAGAAATACGTCTTCAAAGAAATACGAGCAAATTCATTTTTAAAGCAATGTAATAAAAAATTAATATCATTAACCACATACTGTTTTATTGAAGCGTAAGTTAAACTTTACCATAAAAATAAAACTCCTAAAGTATCAATAAGGCTTCAGCTTTGTTAATCTAAGCGTGTAGCTGCTCAGGCAATAACACCCTCAAGCAAATACGCAGCAGGGCCTCTAGGCTCTCCTCTACCAAAATCTGCTAACTCCAATTTTTTCTTTATCGAGATAATCGCAAAATATTGTTTTGTTTTTGAAACGGGAGAAATAAATGAAGGTAAAGACAATGTTTCAATGAGTTTTTTTCGAAGCCCGTTTTCTTCCCGTCTTTACCGCTCAACTATGCTGGATGTGGAAGTTCAGTTATGTAGTTCTAGTCTCTTTGTACTAGATTTTTTCTGTAGAAAGCTGATAAAAAATTTGTATTTAATTTGAAAATTCATGGTCGTATCTCAGAAAATATTATAGATAAAAAATAACGACTGCGCCACTGGCTCGCTATGTCAAGATTAGAGAGGATTCATCATTACTTAAAGGTGAAACCTTTGTGCAGATATTAAGTTTGACAGAAGACATTTACTTCCCCCTTCCCTTTCTCTGGAGCACTGAAACTCCAAATTTTGAGATTTTACTCCATAGTTTTCTATATATTTCCTACAATTTCCCTATTTTTATTTAACCGGTTTATTTCCGGTTTGAAGCTACTTCATCAGCGTGGCTTTCAGACTATTAATAAGCGGTCTTTAACAGTAATGTTTAAAGAAGGTAAAATTCCTTGTTCATACCTTGTGGCATAAACTGAACTCTAGTCTTTAGATTAGGAGAACCGCTCAATTTCTACCTTTTACTCACCACCTTTTTTAGTTTGTACTAAAAAAGGTGGACACAAAGTTGTATGTTAGAAAATATTCCAGATGGAAAATTCTGACTGCGCCATTGGCTCACCGTGCCAAGAATAGTAGAGCTAATCCTTGGAGACCTAACGTCTATTGGTTTTTTAAAATATTTTGTAAGATCATTTTTAATTAAATTTGTGTATAAAGCATTTAGTGTATATTCCCCCAAGTCCCTATTTAAGGAAATATTATTATTAATCTTAAGTCTGATTTCAATTGATTTTCGGACTACCTGTTTTATGCCTAGGTCATTGCTAATAAGGGCGGATTCATCAAAAAGTATATTGTGGCTAGGATTTTCAAAAATATGGCTCCCTAATGCAGAATCAAATGAAACAGTGGAAATATTAGAATTTAGAGCTTTGACTATATCATGTTTATGCTGTTGTATGCGCTTTTCTAAATTCTGGTGTGTTCTACCTGCATAATATTTGCCACAATCGCATGGTATTTGATAGACCCCTTTTTGGTGAGTAACTGGGGTTTTATCTTTACCAGAATTTAGAAAATTTATCATTTTAAAATTATTTATGAATACTACATACAGATTATTTTTTGTGTAAACTTTTTAAGATTTGTAGTGATTTTTGGAATGTAGTAAAGGTAAATTATGCTTAAGGGCTTGTCAGAAATCTCACATGGTAAACTATCATTAATTTTACGGGAATGTCTTTTCAGTCTACAGTTATTTACGCTATTAATAAATAAAATAGGATACCCATTCCCAAAAAATATGTCCTTGATAAAGTTTAATTCTGCTATGATGTGGGAACCAGAACAAATGTTTAGGGCACGATCGACGAGGGATATTACGACTGCTGTTTTAACTTGTGGGGGTTGGTTTGATTTAAAATGCAAATATCTATTATTTTTTGTTGGTTTTCTATAAATAGTAAAATTGAGTTTATCGAAGCTACGAATAATCAACACATCTAGGAATGGGATTTTATTTGCGATTTCGATTTTCAAAGTAAATTGTAAATTTCTATCGTATGTATTAAGGTGATCTAAAAAACCCTTAAGCTCATTTTCCTCATAGTTCCAGAGTGAAATCACGTCATCCATGTAGCGTCCCCAGAAGATTTGTTTCAAAAAATACGAATCTAATGCCCAATTTTCAATATGTTCCACATAAATATTCGCCAGTAACCCGGAGAGGGGCGCGCCCATCACTAAGCCTTTAATTTGCTGGTAGAAAGAATTAAGAAATTGGAAATACATTGAGTACTTGTTACAGAGTTTAACCAAGGTCATTAAGACTTCACAATCTATTCCTGCTGCTGAAGCTTCTATCAAGTGATAATTTTCTTTGATTTTATTTTCTAATAATTGTTCAGATACTGCGACATCAATATTTGTATACATTGAAACAATGTCAAAGCTGCTTATAAGTGTATTTTCTGAGACATATACGTTTTTAAGTTTTTCAACTAAAGCGGGAATGTCCGCTGCTGACTGTTTTTTTCCGGTTGATGGAAACGGCTTCCTACTGTATGGCATTGATTGAACTCGAGGCCGAGCTTCGCATACTCAAATTGTGCTGGATAGTACGGCTTAAATTCAGAATTTAGTCTACAGAGCAGATGAGTGATGAATTTAGACCGGCTAGGAGGAAAGACGGTGGGGGAACTGACTGTGCATCAAGAACTCCATGAATGAAGAGTGAAGGGGAAGAATTGGCACATGGACGCGTACCTTTATTCGCATCAACAAAAATATCGGGACAAAGTGATAAGAGGAGAACAGTGTGGTTTTAGAAAGGGTAGAGGATGTGTTGACAAAATCTTTCCTCTTAGGCCAACAATTGAGAAGCCTTTGAGTTGCCGTACTCCCTTGGTGCTCAGACTTATGGGTTATGAGGTAGTACTCAGTTCTGTTTAAAGAAAAGTTTTAGCGAATGTCTTATCCTTGTATGGTATACCAGACGAATACATTAAAGTGATCAGTTCTATGGACGAGAATGACACTGCTGTTGTTAAGGTACGAAATGAGGGTAGCAGCTGGTTTTGTATTAAATCTGGAGTAAAGCAGTGTTGTGTTCTATCCCCATTATATGGATCATTTTGATGGACTTTGTCTTAAGGAACACAGGAAAGACCATGGGAGAACACAGAATCAAATGAAGAGGAAAAAAATTCCTGAACTTTCATTATGCTGATGCTTTAAGTTGTCTAGATAAATCTCGGAGCAAAATGAATGAACTTTTAGAGGTTTTGTGAGTTCAGGGTTCTAGAATAGGTTTGAAAATTAATATTTAGAAGACGAAGTTGCTAAGGCTACGAATAAGTGAAGATGAAAAGCTGACGTTGGGTAAAGAAAAGATTGACCAGGTGGACAGCTTCACTTACCTTGGTAGTATTATTAGTAAAGATGGTGGGAGCAGTGAAGACGTTAAAGTAGAGTAGCCATGGTTCATTGTGTTTTTTTTCACAGATGAAAAAAGTTAGGAAGAATAGGAAGATAAGTCTGCAAACCAAGATTGGAATATTGGAAGCTACAGTGGTGACAGTGGTCCAGTATGGTTCTGAAGGATAGGTGCTCCAAAAGCGGATGAAGCTGACCGTATTTCAAACATTAGGCTGTACGAAAAGTGTGGTTCAATCCCCCTTTTATGGCTATAATTAGGGAAAGGTTGAGATGGCTGGGGCACGTTCTGTGGATGAATGATGACAGATTGTCCTTATTGGCCAACCGTCGAAGGCTAAACGGAAAGCAGGTTGTCCGCAATTGGGATGGGAGGATGTCATAAAGAAAGATTTAAGGGAGATGGGAGCTTCCTGGGAGGGTGCAAAGAGAATGGGAATAGAATAAATAGAAATTTGAATAGAATGAGATGAAGGAGGAGCGTGCGTAGCTGTTTTGGCCTTGGGCGGCTTGGTGCTGCGGTGAGTTGTTAGTAGTAGTAGTATTAATGCAGTGAAAACACCAATTTCAAAAAGCAGTTATTGTTTAAGTTTTGTTTAGTTTGTTTTGTGGGTTTTGTTTAGTTTGTGTTGAAAAGCATCACAGCAAAAAGCTTAATCAAATTCTTGTTGTTACATGAAAGGAAAAAACATTCAGGTCATTGGGACGATTAATAGGACAGCTGATTTTTCAGGATCTAATTCCCTTAAAATTAATTGAAACTGTATCGCTAAAAGTGTGTTTTTATTTACTTGCTAATGGTTTAATTTATTTATCAATTTTATTAATTATTTATTAATTATTAATAGTATTAATTAACTTTTAATTTTTTAATTGTTTAATTTAGTGATGATACTCGTCCCAGTCGCGTGGAGCGTTTTTTTCATTGTACACAAATATTTAGACTTTCATTGATCACATTAAAGTAATCCTGTTGGCTTAAGATTGTTGAATATAATACTGACAAACATAAAAAGAACCAAACTTTAATTGGTAGTTAAGCAGTGGTTGATTTTATTGACAGGTTTAATTGTCTAAGGAATTGTATACGGTAAGCGTTCCTAATAGGATAGACAAACTTTTAATTTTGATTACTAGAACAAAATAGGGTGGTGGTTCAAAACAAAGATATTTAAATTATATTTTTTTACAAAATAGGACCATACCAAGGTATTTTCTCTCTTTGTTAATATTCTTTCTTTCTTATTGTTTATAGAGGAGATGGGGGCCATTGGTGCAATTAGGAACCAAGATCCTATCCGTGGCTCTATTTGTAAGTGATATAGGTAGCAAAGAACAGCTTGTGGTCTTTATATCTCTGCAAATGCAAAGGGGTAACTACAGTCACCCTTCTTATCTGAAAGGGGGCTAAGATCAGAAATGAGTTGATTTTTATAAAGATTGTCTCATTTTTCTACATATTCCAAACATTTTCACATTTCGTGAATTTTTGCTTTCAAAGAGGGGAACTGAAACTCCCACATTTACTGCTTTCCCAGGGATAGATTCGTAGGCTCGTCCTTGATGCCCCAGTGCCTTATAGCCTTCAATTCAAAATAGTTAAAAGATTGTTTAAAGATTCATTGCAAAATATTGCTTGTTTCCGTAATGTCTTGGAGTTTATATCGCTGTTTTTCTTCATATTTTATGTCTGTTTTGCTTTTTTTTTTTCTTTGATTATATTCTGAAATTACAGGTCTCTTGAAAGCGGCAGTAAAGAAAAGACCAGAACTCAAACTGATCGTTACGTCAGCCACTCTAGATGCAGTGAAGTTTTCCCAATATTTCTTTGAAGCACCGATTTTCACAATTCCTGGACGAACTTTCCCAGTAGAAATCCTGTATACTAGAGAGCCAGAAACTGATTATTTAGATGCTTCCCTCATCACTGTGATGCAGATCCATCTGAATGAGCCACCAGGTATGTGTTGTGTCATGATCATATTACCAGAGGCAGTTTTAGGGGTGGGACAGAGGGAGCAATCGCCCCGGGCGCAAAAAGTTTGTGGCCCAAAATTTCAAATAAGTATTCCAACGGCAATAATCATTCTGTAATTTTTGAAATTTTACTTTTATTAAAATAAGGTGAAGGGCGCAGTTATATATGAAAACAATTAGTAGTTTATTAATTAGGTAATAAAATAAAAGTAAATAAAAAAATAGTTATATAATTTAAAAATTAATTTCATTAATTAATAAATGAATTTAAAATAACTTTGTTAATAAATGAAAATTTTCCTAAAATGTGGTCAGAACATTATTTGGGAGACAGGGAAGAAAGCGCTAACTGAGATTCTGCCCTGGGCGAAGAGAGGCCAGAACTGCCGATGCATACCACCCTATCCGTGTGATAAAAGACTTATTGAAGAAGCACTAATGAATAAGAATAAGTTAAGTTCCCTCAACAGTTCCCTTACAAGGCTGAGGGTAAACTCCAGAGTTGAATCTATAACCCTGTTGTAGAAAAAAGAAGCAAAAAGAGAGAGAGAAAAAAAACAAGTAGAACAGCAGAAAGGAATTTATTGTAACAAATAAACAACGGCTACAGTTAAACGACCAAAACAATACAAAACAGTAACAATAAAAAGGTAACACTTGTATATCTGAATAAAAGAATAGTTAACCCAAAAAATATGTATATTTATATATGAAAAAGAGGGAAAGGTGGAGAAAAAAAAAACTGATTTTCTGTTTTCTGGAAATATAGAAGCAAACAGCTTCCAGAATAGATTTGCTGAAGCTGCGGGGACTCTGTTCTCCTTCGATACTTAACCGAAGGGTCTGCGTGGCCTGGGTTCTGAATACAGAGCTATTCCGAGCGCGGAATACGACAGAACCTTCAGTCTGCCCGTGAAACAACACGACAGAACCTTCAGTCTGTCTCTGTAGTGGACAAGGAAGGGAACACTTTGGATGGAGATTAAAAAAAAATATCTCCATCTACCCCATCTACCAAAAAAATACATTTAGAGAAAATGGTCATTTTGTGCTCTCTTCTTATTATTTCTCTGAATGTATTTTTTCTGAAAGTGTTTCTACTAGGATTACGCTACAGATGAAACTAATTTAAATAGCATTGATTGATACTTTCTTTGCGTGAAATTTCACTAAACAATATTCCCAATTACCCCCAGTGAATATTTAAATTAAATCGAATAATAAAGTGAACTAAATAAATTAGAAATTAAAGTGAATATCAAAATCATGTCAAAGTTCATTGTCGAAAGTCATTGACATAAAAGTTATGTCAAAGTCGAATATGTACTTGTAAATTTTGCTATGGCTGGCGTTTGAGCAGTGTTTTACACCTCATATAGCTATAACATATTGCATCAAAAGAAAACAAATACCTTTAAAATAATGTTGGATAGTTTTTGTTCTTTTACTTTTTTTGTTTTTAACGTTGTGTGACTCTTGAATGACGAATATACGTTATTGTGCACGTGAATTTGTTTTCAATTGTACTTCTGGCTAAATTCCGAATGTTGGCCCAAAGATTGTTGAAACACGTAACGGTATTTATTTTGAACTTTTCAAATAATATATGAAAAATATGTCTAAAAAAGTACAAATTTAATTTGAATCGTGGTTGTAAAGAGTTACTGAAAGTAAGCATTTGTTTAGACATTTTCTTTTGCTCCAATTAAAATGTAGGTCTGTAAAAAAAGAGACTGTACAAAAAACTTGTCTGGGAATTAGCCTACAATTTAAATTTAACTTGTTCTTCATTCCCTCTTTTTTATCGTCTTAAGAAATCTTTCAACTGAAAAATTTGAGCAGAGGTTTTTGGTTTTACCCGCTAACTTTGTTTATTTTATCTTTAAAGGTGACGTATTGCTATTTTTGACGGGTCAGGAAGAAATTGATACAGCTTGTGAAATACTATTTGAAAGAATGAAGTCATTAGGACCAGATGTACCTGAGCTGATTATTTTACCCGTTTATTCAGCACTGCCTAGTGAAATGCAATCCAGGATTTTTGACCCTGCACCTCCTGGCTCCAGAAAGGTTAGCTTTCAATATCGTTTAAAACATTTTTTTTTTTTATTATAAATTGATGTATATTATTGTTGTAGGCCTTTTGTGTCATATATATATATAGCAGGCTTGAAAACACTAATTTAGTATATATATATATATATATATATATATATATATATATATTAGTGTTTTCAAGCCTGCTTGGCGTGGTGGAAAGTGTTTTATCCGAACGTAGTTAGTTTGACTCTTGCAGAAGTTGAGTTTTTCATTGAGATGTTTTTTCCATAGTTTACACATACAGTTACACAATAGATACCCATACAGTTTTTCAAAGATAAGTGAAGAGCAATATTAAAATTTATACGGATGGAAATAAACTTTCAAAGAACAACCAGAAATCGCAATTAAATGAAACTCAAAATAAAAAGAAATTAAAACAAATAGATATGTATTTTTGGCCGGATTTGAAAACCACCAGAAATTAAAATCTTGTTTAAATGAAAGTATCTTAAGAAGAATTTCTCAGGCGGAATTATCCGCATGAATTTTTTCGGGGATAATTTCATCGAGGATGGAATAGTCTTGTGGTTTTTTTTTGGGGGGGGGGGTAAGTGGGAGGAACTATTTATTCAGGAGGTTTGGATTTCCTGGCATAATTTTAAAAAAGATTAGAAATTAAATTTAAAGGAAAAACTTTTTTTCACCTGAAAGTAAGAAGCAGCATTAAAACTTGAAACGAACAGAATTTATTCTGAATGTAGGGTGGTTGCCCACTCCTCAATGCAATATAGCTCTTTACAATATAGAGATAAAGTTCTCTGACATATATCTCACTAAAATTCAACGGTCCTTATCTTTGAGAAGTCTTAATCAAACAATTTTAACAGAAAGTCGAACTTAAGTGTGAAGAGGTTGAGGAAGGGGGAATAATTTCTGTTTGTTTCACCTTTTAATGCTGCTCCTTACTTTCAGTTGAAAAAATTGAAGGCTAAACAAATTTAAAGAACATAGTGATGAAACTGTTCAAAGATATGTGGCATATGAGATACGTATTCGTATTTTTGTATTCGTATATTTAAATAGCTGTCGTAGCACTCAAAAATGAACAATAAATTATGCTACTTTTACATTCACAAAAGAAATAGAAAATGAGAAATAAAAGGTTACTTGTTAAATACGCTTACAAAATGTGGCAAAAAGTAGTTTAAAAATCTGTTCGTACGGCACTTAACGGCACTTAACGAGTTGTAGTTTATTCTGATGCATAATAATTCTGCTGATTTGTGCAGGTGGTGGAAAAATAAATCTATATTTCACGTTTTCTAATAGCGTTTTCCCAAATTTCATTATTAAATCTTGTCTTTGAGCGAATAATGAGGGCAAGCTCATGAGTACTTTTGTAGTTTCTGAGGCGGGGTCCAAGTATTATTCTAGTAGCACGTTCTTCAAGAAATTTTGTACTGCAAAAACTCTTATGAATTCTCCATGGTTGGTTTATTTCTGCTTTTTTGGCCTCCGTGAAATCAATGCAAGCGGTATTTCCCTGTGTTATTCAAATTCTATTACACTTTATAAGAAGAAAATGGAAGTTAAGTCTCCCTCTAATATTTAGTACTTATGTTTTTTTTAATCTTTAATCACACTTAAGCCGTATATACAAAATATGAATGTCTCCTGACTGCGAGCATAAGCAGGATTATTTTCCTGAACCAAACTACGAAATACTAGCGAAGGTGTGTCATGTACCATACAACTTGAGAAGGTGAGAAGGTCTTTGGGGAGTCAACAGAAGAGTAGTGACAAATTTAACTAATTAGTTTTGCTTGTTTATTTTGACACTTTAGTGTGTGGCACTGACGAAGATGTGGTAATGCCCTGAAACTAGATAGTTTTGAAACAAGCTATAGAAAAATTGTATAAAAGGGTAGAAAATATTTTTATTTCGATGTCATGGGTGCTTTAAAAATCGTTTTAGAAAATTTCGGTTCGTTTGGTGCAGTACGTTTCGGTGCAGAGAGTTTGGTATATAGCTTCTGCAAGTCAGTATATCATTTGTGTTGTATCTATAGGTGATTTCTTAACACTGGTAGATGTTTTGTTTTTATTTTGCTTTATCTTAAATAACAACTTATATGGAAACTATGGTATTATGTATAGTTTTGATGTTTCTAGTTATGTATTGCATATTTGGATTTTATCGATTGTGTTTGTGTGCATATCACTTTGCCGTATGTATTGCTGTTGTCTTAATATAATTCCACCAAAATTAGCCTTTCAACCGAATAACTTTAAAAAATTAACTGATTGAATATAAATATATTCGTCTTTAGTTTATAATGATTTTGAATTCGATTGAAGCGAGGGTCATTTGCCCAGACCGGCAGTCAGAGCTTCTAACATTTTTTCTCGAGCGAAGTGAGGGCTATCAAAAAGCCTGCGAAGTGAGCTCTTTTGTTTAATATTTACATAGTGTATTTCCTTTGAAGCAAAATATGTTTTCAACTAGGTAACACCAAAGACTTATTAGGATTGAAAATAGGACATTAAATAAAAAAATTGGTACTTGTCTGTTGAACAGAACATCGTCAAGAATTAAGCTGTCTAAGATCTAACAAAATCGGTTTGAATCGGTTATGATTTGCTTATTTTGAGTTCAAAACTTCGGTTTAGGTATATCTTAATTAAATATCTAATATTTAGAGGTGGTTAGGGGTTAGGTTAAGTTAGGCTAGGTATTTAATATAATGTGTTCTGCGCGGCCTGCTTTCCATAATTTTGTTTCTAAAGTACTATATTATCATCATGTTTTGGTATATTTCCTTATGATTAACCTAACTTCACTTTTTGAGTGTGTTCTGGATAGCTAACAAGTACCGCTTTCTTAAAGCACTAAAAGGCTTTAGAGTAACCAGGGAGGGTTTTAAGAGGGGACAGCCTTCTTATATACCTTAGTGATTTCTGTTCGTTTCGAGTAATTATTCCGTTTCAAGCAAAGATCAAATAGGCATTACCTGGTAATTCCTATGAGACGCTGAATAAACAAGAGGTTTTTCACTCCGGGAACTATATTAAACTTGAGTTTTTTAGGGTTTAGGGAGAAAAAAGGTACCTAAGTTTATGAGGTACCTAAGTATAAAGTATTATATTATCATCATATTTTGGTATATTTCATTAGGATTAACCTAACTTCACTTCTTGGGGATGTTCTGTTTAACAGATAAGCACCAAAAAATGATATAATTATATATGCAAAGGAAGCAGCTTTTGTTCATGTACATTTATTCACTCCTTTGTATAAATGAGTATATTCCATTCTTTGACATTTTTTTTTTATTCCATTCTGAGTTTTATACGTATTCGGCCTGTTTATTGTCGTTTTTTCCTTTTAGGTTATTATTGCAACAAACAATGCTGAAACTTCTTTTTTTGTAGGTTGTTATTGCAACAAACATTGCTGAAACTTCTTTAACAATCGATGGGATTTATTACGTGGTTGATCCTGGATTTGTGAAACAAAAGGTATATAACTCCAAGACCGGTATGGACTCATTGGTTGTGACACCCATCTCTCAAGTAAGAATTTTATTTTATAATAAGATGTCCTTAAGCTCACAGTCTAACGTTCATGAATAAATTCATTTTTTTACATAAAAGAACTAAATTGTTTATACTCTTTGGATTACACAAAACTTGTTTTTTCTTAAGCTTGAGAAGCAAGGAATTTGGTTTTATACGAAACAATTTATGTTATAGCGATTGAAACCATTTCTATATTAATAGCCATCCATTTTGTATCCGCAGTACGTCTTGGTTGCAGCAGCAGCTGCAGCTTAAGGAACTTAATCTAACCCATAGTAACCAAAAATTCAAAATTGCGTACTGAAAAAAAACTCAGGCGAGAAAGAATCACCGTTTGAAGCTGATTCAGGAATGGTAACTGTTATTTCGACATATCTGAATAGTTTTTGGACTAATCTGCCATGATGTGGCAGTGTCACCTCTGAAACCGAGGGAAAGGGTATGTGTACATAGCTTTTACCTAGTCCTAAAGAAATCGGCTATTTAATTATTTTCTCTCTGTAGTGTTTTGGCCTTAGCCAGGTGATAAGGGGATAAGATTGGAAATAGGACTGTTTTTAGTTGTGAAAGCTTGGTTCTTATGACTTAGCATTCAAACATTCATTCCCCTAATTTCCTATTACTTTATACATGTAGCCCATAGGCTACATACACAAAAAAAATCAATTATTTCAACTTTAGCATTGGCATTTCTTAAAAAAAAACTCGCAGCTGTAATAAGGAGTTGTAAAAAGCCTGTTTCAAACAGTATATTTATTTATTGTTACCGCCAAAGTAAAAGCACGAATTTATCTTATTTTGAATTAAATGTATTTGCAAGCGTCGAAAAAATCTTTAGGAATAATATGAATAATCTCTTTGTCAGTTGTTTCGCGATTTAGAGAAATAATATATTGTGCTGGAATAATTTATAAAACTATATTTTTCCAGATATTATTTTTATGTCTTCAGAGACTTCACCTGAATATAAAGTAAAGGAAGCAAAGTTTTTCTTAAACAAATATATAATATCCGTAAATGGCCATAACATGTTTATAAATTGGAGCCTTACCTGTGAGTTTTAATATTTTGAGGTTGGGAATGAAGGATTCAAAAGCCCATCCTGATTAAAGTACATTATTGAAAATCAATCTACTACTACTACTATTAACAACTCACCGCAGCACCAAGCCGCCTGAGGCCAACACAGCTACGCACGCTCCTCCTCCATCCCAATCTATTCAAAGCCTCCCTTTTTACCACCGCCCATGAAGTTCCCATTTCCTTGAAATCTTTCTTTATGACGGCGTTCCACCCCAGACGGGGAAGAGCTTTTTTCTGGGTAGCCCTCGACAGTGGGCTAGAAAGAACTATCTTCGGTAATACATCCTCTATCATCTACACAAAGTACCCCATCCCTTTTATCATTTCTTTAATTATATCCACAGAGAGCTGCATTGAACCACACTTTTCGTTTAGCCTACTGTTTGAAATACGGTCAGTCAGCCGGGTACCCCGAACAATCTTTAGGCAATTTTTCTGGAAATCATCTAGAAAATCTTCATCCAATTTTCGGAGTACTCATGCTTCATAGAAATATGTAATAATTGTCGTCCCATTACAGTCCCATATCCGGATCTTGTCGAGAGACTAACATTACCCTTATTCCAAACTGTCTATTACTATGAAAAAACGCCCTGAACCGTGTGAGTTTAGATTTTAACATATTACACGTTTCAACCATAATTGCTAATACAACTACAAATATTCGTAAATCTGTCAACCTGATCAATCTTTTCATTACCTAACTTCACCTTTTCATCTTCACTTATTCCTAGCCCTAGTGACTTAGTCTTCTTAACATTAATTTTCAAACCTATTCTAGCACCCTGAACTCGCAAAACCTCTAAAAGTTCATTCATTTTGCTCACATTTTCATCAAGGATGCTTCAATCGTCAACATATTCTAAGTCCGGGAGACTTTTTCTCTCCATTTTAATCCGTGGTTTCCCATTGCCTTTCCTGTGCTCCTTAAAACAAAGTCCATCAAAATAATCCATGTAAAGGGGGATAGAACACAACCCTGCTTAACTCCTGATTTAATACAAAACCAGCTGCTAAGTTAATTTCCTACGTTAACCGCAGCAGTGTTATTCTCGTACATAGCACTAATCACTTTAATGTATTTGTCTGGTATACCATACAAGGATAAAACCTTTACTAAAGCTCTTCCATCAACACAATCGAATTCTTGCTCATAATCTATAAAACTGAGGAACAAAGATATTTAAAAATTCAGGCCCTTCTTAATTATTAACCTAAGAGTGAAAATTTGGTCGACACATCCTCTACCTTTTCTAAAACCGCACTGTTCTTCTCTGAAAACTTTGTCTGCGGCATCTCTCAGTCTAAAAAGTATCATATTACGAAGTAATGTATTACCTACAGAGGCCAGACTAATCCCTCGATAATTACCACACTCAGTTTTATCACCTTTCTTTTGAAGTGGCTTAATTAAGGTTTTCCTAACATCTTTAGGTATTTCCCCTTTTTCAAAAATAATATTCATTATCTTCAGTAATTTTTTTCTAACCTCAGGGCCACCATATTTAAGAAACTCATTTACCAAGCTTTCAGCACCTGGAGCATTATTATTTGTTAATTCTTTTAGTAATGTCACTAATTCTTCCTCACAAAGCAAATCTTCCTTCCCATCCAAGGTATCACAAACTTTTTCATTTTACTCTATATCTCTTCCTTCAACTCTATCTTGGTTAAGAAAAATCTCAAAAGTTTCGGCCCATCTCTCTTTAGTTTTTTCGTTATCGCTAATTGCGGCCCAATTCATATCTTTAACTGGGCCAAGTCCGCATTGGCAACTCGCTCTAAAGTTATTAAGATACCAGTACAATAATTGATCATTATTCCGTATGGCTATATCATCTAGATCTTTAAAAATGGTATCCGCGGCATCTACTTCATACCCCCTTAGTTCGTATTTCCATGCTTCTTTTACTTTCTTTATATTCCTCTTGCTTTCATATGATCCATCACTCAGGTAATTCTTGTACAAGTCCTTTCTCCTTTCTAAGCTTTTTCACTAAAATTCTTAGCTGCAGTTCTAGCTTCTTTTTTTTCTAAGACACCTACAGCAACTTCACAAATCATTTTTCTAAAATTATTCCAACCATCTTCCACATTATCAAATTTTAAACTCTTAAGTTTAGTATTCAACTGTTCCTGGAAAGTTTCTCTCAAATTTTCATCCTGGAGGCCGCCAGCACCAAAACTTCCCAAGAGGTAGTTACCCTTTCAATGTTTCAGCTTTAACGTAACCCTTGACACTTCTAGATGGTGATTTTTACTTATAACGTCAATAAAGGCACTCCACTATGCACTAGTATCTTGTATTGATCCTGCCAGTGTTCGGTTTACAATAACATAATTAATAATGTTTGCTGTCTTACCATCACGTGAATACCATGTTAACTTATGAGCCATTTTATGATCAAACACCGTATTGGTTATAACTAGATTGTTATACCTACAAAATTGCAAAAGTCTGTATCCATTACTGTTTTCTTTCCCTACTCCAAATTTACCTTGGCTAGGATACCATCTATCCCTATTTCTACCAGTCTGGGGTTAACATCTCCCAGTAAAAGCATCATATTTCTACCTGGGACCCTGTCTATTTGCTTCTGGAACTGTTAGTGAAATTTAACCGAGTTGCTACTATCTCTATCAGTCGACACATCAGGGGTGTATACTGCTTTAGCTGATATCTTAAATTTTTTTGTCATAAAATGAGCAATTAGTATTCTGTTAGTAACACCTACCCAGCATGAGTAAGACTTATCGTCTCCTTCACTCATAATGAGTCCTTCTCCCTGTCTATGTACCCCATCCTTCCTGCCTGAGTAAACAAATTCCATATCACCTAATTTCATACTTCCTACCCCTGGGATATGAGTTTCTGAAACTCCTAATAAATCCAGTTCGAATCGTCTGAATTCGTCAGTCAAAATTTCGATACGATAATTATTTTTAAACGTCGCAACATTCCAAGTTCCAATTTTCATTGTCTTTAAATCATTGTAATTATTTTTGTCTCAGGAAAGCAATGATCCTGTATACGATTGCCGGACAGGGATCACATATCTTCTCAAGTCTACACCGAAGTGCTAAAGCCGGCTTAGAACCGGACAGCAAGAAGTCCCTGGGACCTCCATGAATGAGGGCTTTGTGCAATCCTGGGCCCATCTTGGTCACAACATGGTTTTCAGCACTTGACGATGGTCTTCTATCAAGAAGAGTCGAAATCCTGCACAGACAATCTCAAGCCTATTACCTCCGACTCATTATATATTCATGCCTACATATATTATGTTACTACGGGGAGGCAGCCCATAATAGATAAATTAGCTAGGAAGAGGTTTTTCCGCCCAAAGACGCCCGTCAAAGCATACCAAGCCCAGAAAAATTATCCATTAGTCAGGATCCCGTGCGAATGCTGTGTCGTTTACTAGGCTATAATTTCCTCAAGGGGCGCCACTCCTCAAGTGGGATTAGAGTTGACCGCAAGGTCCCCAGTCTTGCAGGTACCCCGAAAGGGTCGAGGCAGCCCTTTGCAGAGGCCGTTGTCCATAGATCTGGATCTTACGCCCTGCCGCAGTTGTCCTCCTAAAGAGGATTCTCCCGCGATGTTGTGCTGCATTACCATGCACTTTAACCCATTACTGGGATAAAACAAATGAAAAATTAACATTAACAAACTATTAAAGAAAATTCCTTGCAACAGCCGGGATCGAACCTGAGCCCAGAAGTTCCCAGACAAGGATTTATCCACTGCGCTGTTACAAGGTGAAAAATAAAAAAGGCAAAGACACAGGAAGAACCACCTTCCGGCATACCTCCCCCAGACGTCTCCAGGTTCCCATGAGCTGGGTAGGCTACCCATTATTATGGGTCGACACTGTCCCATACCAAGTAATTGGATACACTAGGATTCGAACCTACGCCCTTCGGTCAAAGGATTCAGGATCCCGCGAACACAACCACTTGTCTAGAGCAGGCTTCAATCTGAATATATAGAAAAAAAATAAAAAATATGTGTTTGTTTTGGATTTTTCGGATTTCGGAAAATTTTCGATTTTTGGACAAGGGGCTTTAAATCTATGCAATAAGGTTCGATGATACACTGCTTTTGATTAGTATAATTTTCTTCAAGATTCTTCCCATTTTTTTATTCTTTGAAACTGAGCAAATTTTCTCAGGCTCGTAACCAGTGGGGTCAATCGGGATTGAAGGGGGGGGGGAGCATATGCGCTTAGCATGTTACCTATTTCTTTTTTTGTGTGGAATTTTTGTTATGAGCATCACATATATATATATATATATATATATATATATATATATATATATATATATATATATATATATATATATATATATATATATATATATATATATATATATATATATATATATATATATATATATATATATATATATATATATATATATATATATATATATATATATTATCATTAAAGTTTAATCTTTTAGAGTTTTTGTACTATTAGCACGTGTTATGCTTTATTTATGTTTTGTCGTCATAACACATGAATGTTGTGCCCGTGCACTTGTGTTCAGTGTTTTATTGATGTGTTGACTCTGTTATAGGCGGCCGCCAAACAGAGAGCTGGTCGTGCTGGTAGAACTGGACCTGGAAAAACTTACCGACTTTATACGGAAAGGGCTTACCGAGACGAAATGCTTCCGACACCAGTACCTGAAATTCAGAGAACCAATTTGGCCTCGACAGTTTTACAATTGAAAGCCATGGGGATCAATGATTTGATAAACTTTGATTTCATGGATGCACCTCCTGTGGAGAGTTTGATAATGGCCATGGAGCTTCTTCATTCTCTTAGTGCCTTGGATGACGAAGGTTTACTTACCAGACTAGGAAGAAGGGTAAGCCAGTTGATTATTTTAAATTCTGCGCTGTCAGTATGAAATCATAATGTGTTTAGTGCAAAAAGCGAAGATTGAGCAACTATGATGCGCTAATTCAAACTTGATTGAAGTCCATGACATTATGATGATCTAATGACATGACACTCTTTCATATCAGACTGCTTAATATTGTTCATAAATCGCCTACTGACTAACAGAACTCAAAGGCTACTGCAACCATGATAGAGAGCTGTTTAAGGGCTCATTTAAAAGCCAATTTTTATATTTATAAAGTCGACTTGATAACGCTTTCATAAAGTGCTGTATGACCCCAAGATTGTACTGGGTTGTTTTTCCATAAAAAAAAATAGTTCAGATACCCTGAAAGGGCCTTTTCCAATGAAAAGACTCCAAGAAAAGAATTTTTCAAAATCTAGGCATGGGCACAAACAAGGGGGCATGAGCCCCTCCTCAATTGCCGCCAATAGAACTCGCACCCAAGCAACATTGCAGAGAAATGTTTAAAGGCTCAATTCAAAGCTATTGATCATTTCAGTGTGCTTTTGGTTAATTTATAGTGAAAAGAGTAATAAAAAGCTTCATCGGGTGGTGATAAGTATTTTAAGGTGTTTTTTACCTCATTGTCTCTTAAATTTTTAGTATGTAGTAAACGCAAGATTTGACAAAGTGAATAAAGACAAAGAAATAGTATAATAGAATAAATAAATTAAGAAAATAGTATAAAGAAGACTCTTATTGACAAGATGCTTTAGTCTAGTGGTAGCGGTTCTGCTTTACCAAAAGAAACGAAAGATAATCACTTTTTTTCAGCGTGTTGGGACCCTGCGGTATATGCATATTGCTAGTTTTAGGATGTAAATTTAAAAAATCGGATTTGAAGGAAGCATTTAAAAGATATGAATGGTGAACTGATTGTAGAAGGAGTCAGCCGCGCGTGGAGGATGGGAGGGGATAGTCCGAGTGAAAAACCTTTGTGCTAATTGAAGCAGTGGTTTTTGTATGCTTGGAGGTGCCAGAGTATGCAGTCCCCTTACGTGCTTGTCTTGCGGTAAAATAAAAAAAAATTCTCAAGAAGATTAAAGAAAATAGTATGTTTATCGCATGTTTTTACACAAGGAAAAATACCGTCTGACTGTGGATTATTATCTAAGGTCAGGTGTATTTGCTTTGTGTGCAAATCAATCAGGCGGGGGTTAAAGAACGTATACAAACAGAATGTCGTTACCTTGTTTTGTATTCAATACAATGTCGTTTGAACCTTTTTTCGTCAGAGTATACGTTTATGCATTGACTTAATGCAAACTCATTAGGACATTTCTACCATTGTCGGCTCTTTTTTCTGAACTTTTGATTGCGTATCTCATGTGGTAGATCCTCTTTGATTATCCGCTAAATCTCTATGATTTCTAAATCAACCCAAATTCCAAAAAAAATCTCGTCATCAGAGTTGTGTTGGGAACTGGTAACGAGACGGTTGACACATTCTTTGTTACTATAAACATTGCCCCGGGAGAAAGTTCGGCAAGTTTCTTAAATTCATTGGATTGAAACAGGGTGACCATCTTCTCAAAAAAAAAGAAAAAAAGATCACAATTTTGCATTTTTGTAGATAGTGGATTGAAATTTTTGTAACACAGTTCTCTGGTGGATGCTGGATTTGATAGTGTAATTTTCATCAAGATTGTCTCTCCCCATTTGGGAGTGTTTTCTCCCCCTTTTTTCTGTAATTAGGCAAATTTTGTCAAGCTTATTATAGCATTTAAAGTGTAATATTAAAGTCGAGGTTGCTTACACGTTTTGAATAATCATATATGCAGATTTTTTTACTCGTATATTCTTATAAAAATATCATTTTTATAGTTTTAGATAGTATCAGCTCGAGTTGCTCTAGATTTACAGTCTGTGGTACGATAGTAGGGTAGAATAATAATCATTATTATAATAGTTATGAAACAGTTGTTGTGATTATTATTGCTATTGATTTGTTATACATAACCGAAAAGGATCAGTGTTGACTTAGTCACATGCGGGGGGATAGTGTAGGGCCTGATGATATGAAGGGTCTAGTAAGTGGATTAGTTGACAGGATTTTACAGGACCAGGCATGGCAGGCTGTAGCGCTTGCTTTCGAATTCACTGGGTCTTTATTGTCGGTTGAGGAAGATTTGGGGTGAAATTTTATTTTTTACGGTGGGTTTGAATAAAAAGAAAATAAAGTTATTAATTGAAATGAGGGCTGATAGTTTACCACTGGGCCGAAGAAGAAAGTTGATCGGGAGGGAAAGTTGATTCAAAGACTGGTCCTTATTTTTGTCCTATGTGTGGAGGTTTGAATGGAAGTGGTATATATCACTTGATGTGTGAATGTGAAGAACTGAATGATTGGAGAATTGAAGTATTTGGTATGGATGATTTTGATTTTGAGTGGTTGATAAGAGTGTGTGTGGACGAATGTTTTATTGGTGTCAGAAGTTAGGCACGATTGATTTATGTCGCGATGGGTCATAAAGATTGGTTTCTATAGGACTATGTTAGGATTTGTGTAATTTCTGTGTAATTGTTCTTTGTTTTATATTTTTGCCATGGCCTATGGGCTTTCAACGCAAACAAATTCTATTCTTTATAATCCTGCGGATAATGGTCGATTAAAACTTAATAAGTTATTTGTCCACCTGATCAACAGTATTGGGACATAGCCAACGGCCCTAAATATGCTAACTATAAAAATGCTTACCACCCTTAGAAAGTGAAGACAAAAGTAATACATAGTCGATAACTTATCGCAGGTTGATTCATACCTGACAACGGTGATTTTCTAAGATTCTTATTATCTCAAATTATGGAGTTTGTAGGACAGTGTCACACTTTTTTTCAGCGTTGTCACATTGAACCAGAGAAATAAGCAATTATAGCAAATTAGTTAAATTTGACAGCCATTTTCTCTGTAAAAGTTACTATGAAAATGATTCACAAATTGTGACTTTTCTAAATTGATACGTTCTTAAGGCAGTGCCACATTTTGTCAGTGTTGTCACATTAAATCACATTGCAATATTGTTTTGTCTTTGTTTTGTTCTTTTAAATAGTAATACAAAAGAATACATTTTTAAATATAGGGAGGGGAGCAAAATCCTAGGAGACTACTGACCTCGTCCCCCCCCCCCCTAAATCAGCGCGCCTGGCATACTAAATAAAAATGTTTTTACCCGAGAAGTGCAGTTCATTTTCGAGTACTGACTGAAGATAATGAAAAGGATATCTGATTGTTCGAATTGGTCTAGCGAAGACTTGCAAGCAGATGTTTGTTTTAAAAAAGTGGAGAGACAAATTTTAATAGAAAAGACATACATTTGCAGTTATGAAGTTGTTGTTAGTAGCAAAGGGATAAATAAAAAAAAACATTAGTATAATTTAACAAACATTCTAAGAAGGCGTAGCTTTTTTGAAGGTGTAGTTGTCTTTGGTCATCTCTCACGACCTTTCCCCGGCTCATTTGGGAAGTTGGATGGCTGAAAAGGACGATCTTCCGCAATTTTGTCATCCTTTATTCTCAAAACGTATCCTAGCAACCTCAACCCTACTCTAATCGTAGCCCTAAAAAGTGGGATATACCTGTGGGAAATATCTAACAGATCCTCCGTCTTTCGAAGCCCCTACGTTTCAGAATGTAATTGACCTCTGTCATCACTGTAGCTTATAATATTCTAATTTTGGTTAACAGGTATTTCTTCCTATTTTTCCAAAAAAAGTTTTAACTGTGAAGAATTACCATGGGGCTTGGCTATGCTACTACTTTTTGTTCATTACCCAACATCAACCTTCGCCTTCATTTATTCCTTGTCTAAGGATTTTTTTTTCCACTAATAATAATACTAATAAAAGTATAAATATTTTGGCTTCAATTCCAGAAGCCTTTTATCAGCGGAAACAAAACAGGAGGAAGAAGAAGAAAAAACAATGCCTCCAACTTTGTATCGGCATTTATGTCTAGTTTTTTTTTATCTTAAGCTATTTATTTTGTGAGTCATTAACTGTCCATATCTTGTCTTCCTTCTTTTTTCTTTTTTTTTCAACATATAATTTTTCACTTTTTGCAGATGGCAGAGTTTCCATTGGAGCCTAATTTGGCCAAAATCTTGATTATGTCCGTTCATTTGATGTGCTCAGACGAAATTTTAACTGTTGTGTCTATGCTTTCTGTGCAAAATGTCTTCTATAGGTATTTAGTTTTTATATCTTTTTTCCCCCTTCGCCCTTGTTTTGAATCCTGCGATTTATTTGTCTTCCCTCTTATTAGTTATTCATTTGTGTTCATTCTAATGCATCAACCACCGGTCGTATGCAGCCAAATTCTAAGACGAAAATAAAAAGCTGAAATGAGCACAGCTAGTAGGAGTAATGTTTATAGAAGAAAAACAAACTTTTTTGTGTTTTTTTCTTGAAATTATTACGCCTCGAATACATTTACTGTGTTACGTCGACATAATATTATAAACTTTGTTCTCTCAACTTGATACCAGAGCCTCGCATAACACCTTATTTTTTCTCCCAAGACATTTAAGGAAGGTGTAATTTCTCTAAAATAGGACTTGGTCGAAGTCAGGTTCTTAATATTTATACATTCCTTAAACTATGACGTATAACCAATAAAAGTATTTTAGGTTCAAAATGAAATCGTTCAAAAGCTTGTGGTGAAAGTAAAAAAAAGAATATTTTGAATCAAGCTACCATATTCTCTTTCAGATTCCAAATATGTAATATTGAATAGTGTGTACCATTTGAAATACCAATATCATTGGAAGCTGAGATTCTCTAGAGGATAATTGTCTTTACGACCCCCCCCCCCCCTTCCCCTCTTCTCTTTCTTTATTTCTTTGTTTTTTTAAGTAAAACAGTCCCAAGACCAATAAATGGGGCAGGTGCTCTGTCCCATCTCCGTATTGAGGAGTTCTCAGGAGATCTCAGTATTGGTAGCCAATAACTGCACGCGACATTTTGCTGGTCCTGTCACGCAATTATCTTGTCGGGTAGTATATTAATTGTGAAACTTGTTCTTCTCTTTTATCATTCTCGTCATGGTCTTTCTTAATAATACCTTTCTGCGACAATAGTCCACCTTCTTTGATATTCCTTGTTTTCCATTTTGAATATCATTGTATTCGATGCATGGGCGCTCTTATTGGCAAAACTATCTTTCAGACGTCACATTGGTCTGATTAAAATATGCGGGAGTCTTGGTATTTTAAGCATATTTTTTCCGGGTCAATCTTAAAAATTCTCTTTAACTGCTTGATCCGGTCTTATATTTCTTAACCCCCAATAATATGGATACGAACTTTTCTTTCCTCTGAAAACTTGTTTCTAAGGTTTATAATAAAGCAAGAAAGCTCATTCTATAGACTAATTATTGTGGAGATATCCCATTACTTGACCTTGAATTATCTTCCATTCCTCCAAGCGTATGTTTTACTTTCTTCTCACATCTATGTCCCTTGAACTCCCCGAGTGCCCTAGTAGTACGTCGTCTTTTACCTCAAATAAAGTAATTTTCATATTCATAACATAAATCATATTCGAATATCCTTTTACTCCATCCATAAGGTCAGTCTTAAGTCGTGTAACAATGAGTCCTATTTTTTGGATATATATGACGTCATTTAAAAAGTTTAACAGAATCATTTAATTAACATGTCATATTCCTTGTCAAGAGATACGTGTTTTATATAATCTGGTATATGAAGATACAGTTTTTTTGTTTTTTTTAATTACATTTCATTTAGTGTTTTGTTACTTAACAAAATGCGTAGATACTGTAATTTTCTCTCAAGTGAGCCGTTAAAGAGCTTTCCATGATGTGCCAGATCACCGCTAGCGGTGACGAAAAAAAAAGGCAGAAAAAGGACACATCAGTGCTACCCAGGCGAAAAAGTGATTGTCCTTGTTGATCGATGGAGATTCCAATGGTGTACTTTTCGTTTCAATGTGAGGCCATTTTAGGGGTTCTGGGCTTTTTTTTAATTCCTATAAATTTTATATATTTTTTGCATTATGAATTCCTATATATTTTCGCAGTAAACTTTTACTATTAAACCTAATCGAAATAGTAGCTACCATTCTTATATCAGCTGCAAAAGGCGATTTTTTCTCACTAGACAATATTTATAGTGCACGTTTTGAAATTTTTGGCTACTATAGGCCGTGTTTCGTTTTTTTCTAGATTGAAGCTGTTGACCTAGATTATCTTTTTTTTTTTCGTCCAGGCTTGATTGGAGTGTTGTTAGTTTTTGCTGAGTAATCATATAATCCTTGTCATCTTGTTTTTTTAGTTAATGTTTGCATAACTTAAGCCCTGGAGCCTTTGTGGGGGTTAGTGCCATATGAAGATAAAAGAAAACTCATATTCTAGTAATCTAAGGTCACAAGACAAACTTTTCCTATACCTGGCATCGTGCCTTATTGACTTGTCTAGTTCGTACTCGCATCAAAAAACTCTTAACAAGGACATTTAATGAGGGTTTTTTTTTTTTTTTTTTCCTTACATGCCTACAAATATTTTATTTTTATTTTTCCTTACAAGTTTAACTTGTCTCTACAATCCGAATGTAAAATAACCAACGCGGAGAGTAGTAAAAGCTCCATGATTTTTTTTATTATTATTCCTGAATTTGCGGTGCCAGGTACAATTAAATATCCGATTTGCTGCTAATCTTTTATCAAGGTTTTTAGATGACTATCAAATATTCTTTTGAAAGAATCAACAGAGACACTTTTGAGGATAACTTTCCCAGGAAGATCATTCCAGATCGAAGTACAGCGTCGGATGAAGCTGTTCTTGGAGTACTCTGTTCTCGGCTTGTCAGCCTCAGGATAATTGGACATAGCTGTATGTCTTCATGTCTATCTTATTGATCGGACAATTGGAGGCACAGTACGAGAAACCTCTAGAGAATGAGGTAAGTTTGAGTGCTGGCAGAAAACAGCCATCGATGCTGTATCAAACCTGATGCAAGCCTTGTGGTATGATCGAGTTGAGTGGTATAAGATTTTTGCAGCGAAGGGTTATCCCCAGTTTTCTTGCGCAGGGTGTTCTTACCCGATTAAGGTGGATATTCTAAGAGGATTTGTGGAGGAGTGGATATAAAGAAGACAAAGTTCGCTGACTTTCTTTATAGTTTCGTTCAAGAAAATTAAGTAAGGGTGTATCTGTGGTACTCTTGATCGGAAGATCATCAGTTCTTTTGTTTTTGATGCATTGAATCTGACCGTCAAGACATCAGACCATTTCTCAATTCGTAAAAGATATGTCTGTAGTGGCAGGGAGGCTATAATTTGGTCATCATGTTTCGAGATGACCAAATATGTTGTGGTGTCATCGGCAAAGGGATGCAGAGGACTCGCAAGGTTATCTTCTGTGTCATTAATATAAAGAATGAAAGGTTTAGGTCTCAATTTACTATTCTGGGGTACGCCTGCCTTTGTTGGATATTCGAGGAAGTTGAAACTGTCAAGAACAACTCGTAGTGAATGGTCAGAAAGAAATCTTTCAATCACCTTAAACGGATGTCCTGTGACACCATAAAGTTTTTTCCTGTGGCGTAAAGTTTTTTCATCGGGCTGCGAGGCCATACTCTGTTGAAAGCTTTGGCAATGTCAAATGACAATAACCTGATATCTTATCTTTTTCCTAGAAGTTTGATCCACTCCTGGTGCTGGGCCATTAAGCAGTCAAGCGTTGAAACGCTTTGGATGAAATCCATATTGGCGGTCGTCTAAAACTTCATTCGACTCCAGGTATTGATAAAGTGATTGATTTGAAACCTTTTCGAAAACTTTCCCAATGCAGGAGAGGAGGCTGATAGGCTTATAAGAGCCCATGCCCATTGAATTACCTGGTTTAGGGGTAGGGATGACATAGGCAGATTTCCATATAGTGGAAAAGTTCCAGAGGAAAAACATAGCTGGAAAAGCGATAACATAGGTCCAGTCAATTCGGCACTGCAGGTCTTAGAGACAATATCACCCATGGATTTGGTCACATAAAGACTCTGTTGAATGCGAAGAACCTTAGGAATGAACTAGTTCACACTATCAAGGACAGAACCTTTTAGATAAGGGAAATCGAGAACCTCTTTACCGTCGTCTTCCGGATTTTAGAATTCGGCAAAGGCCTTGGCAAGAGCTTTGGTCTACCGTTACTGATTTTTAGGGAAGGAATTTAGAGTTCTTTTAGATGACGGTTAGGCCTCTTTGACAACTCTCCATCAGCTCTTAGAAAGGGCGTTTTGGAGCTTGAAAGCAAATTTCTCTTTGTACTGAACACGTTATTGCCGAATCATGCTGCATGCAGCAACTCAACCACAGCTGGAATAAAATAATATAAGAGAAAACGGATCTATATACCGGATATATATACCTATATAACGGATAAAATAAGAGAAAATCAATAGAGTTTGCTTTGTAAACGGGGGGGGAGGCTGGTGGACAGAACGATCTGAGTTGCAACAGAGTATACATGTGGTATGAGATACAAAGTTTGTGCATCTCAGTTGCTCTTGACATAACTATCAAACGGGTTTTATACCAAAATTACTTTCTTCCGTCATTAATGATCTGTTAAAGTTTAGGAATACATAATATTGCTACATCAGCACTATACCTGACTGACAAGTCTAGTTCATATTCACACCACAACACTTTTCGAGGACCAATCTAAAGAGGAGCAAAGTAGCCCTTTAACTCTACTCAGACGAGTACTTTGAAAATGCCCTCATTATTAAAGTAAAGGGCGGTAACAATAGATGTGGCTTTGCCCAATGCAATTTATGGGGAAATCTATTATAGATTTCAATACTAACATAATGTTACGAAACTAATGACATTAGCAAAACAAAACCTTTAATGAACTCATTCCTAACGACGCCCTTATCTTTGCAAGGATAATTTTTATCTATTATGATATATTTTTTTTTTAGACCAAAAGAAAAGCAAGAACTGGCTGACCAGAAGAAAGCCAAATTCAATCAGCCTGAAGGTGACCATCTCACCCTTCTTGCCGTATATAATTCATGGAAAAACAACAAGTTTTCAAATGCATGGTGCTACGAAAACTTTATTCAGATCCGAACTTTAAAAAGAGCCCAGGATGTTCGAAAACAGCTTTTGGGAATAATGGATAGACATAAGTTGGATGTTGTCTCCTGTGGCAAAAATACAGCAAAAGTGCAGAAGGCTATCTGTTCTGGATTCTTTCGTAATGCAGCCAAAAAGGACCCACAAGAAGGCTATAGGACATTGGTTGATAGTCAAAATGTTTACATTCATCCTTCTAGTGCTCTTTTTAATAGACAGCCTGAATGGTAAGTTCAAAAAAAAAATTCAGGAAAGTTCAGGGAAAGTTCTAAATTCTGAAATTAAATAAACCACTGAAATTCAAAAGGAAAACATATGCTCGTCGCAATCGTTGCTTTTTTTGTGACTGCTGTAGCCCTGGCATTGGTTTTGGCAGAAGCCGGGCTGGATTTTGACAAAAATGGGTTGGAAGTAGCTAAGAAAATTGTCAGTTTGAGTTGAGAAATGGTTAATTTCTGTATACTTTGTCACATTTTCTTGTTGGGGGATTCAAAGATGTTGATTCCTGCCTCGAGAAAGAGATGGGTATACATAGTATTTTCTCTCTGTTTTTTGAGAGTTTATTTGTTCAGAAAGGGATTTTTTTGTTGGGGGGGGGGGGGGGTTGACGTTTTTTTCATTTAAAGTACCAAAAATGGAATTTTCAATGATAATACCAAAAATAAGTATTTTGATAAGGGGGGGGGAGGGTACTTGATCCATAAGTGACGTGCCTGGTTATAACAAGTTTGATTTGCTAAAACCTTCAAACTTAATAAGTCATTATAGGAAACAGTTTTTGTGAGTTTTTATCTAGGATCAGTAGCTAGGATATTAAACGCGGGATGTTATACACACTGGCTTAAACGTACTTCCACTGATTAAATACACTGTTTCTAGTTTGAAAAATAAGTCTTCTATCCAGCCCATGCGTCAAACTGTCTTTAGTGTCTTTTTTAAAAATCAAAATACTTTTTTTTTATTTTTGAAACTTATTTTAGTTCCTTCTTTTTCTTCTATATTTAATTCCTTGGCCAATAAAGAACCATTTTTATGGTTGAATGGCGGAAATAGTTTGACCGTCTCAACTCATATTTCACTTCTTGCAATCAACAGGCTTTGAGCATTTACGGTTTGAATTTGGGGTGCCCGGCTTGAGAACAGCATGAAATATTATGCTTTGAATATTTTATTAAATATACTCCATTGGCATCTAAAAAAATATAAAGCAATGGAAAGAGGTTTATTAATCCTCATGCAGCTTTGGGAAAGATGTAATAATTTGGCCTGTGTGGGTGAATATAATCTTGGAGGGGGTGCTCTGGGACCCTGTGAAAATTAATCCCTTTCGTGAATTCTAGACATTCAAACCTAAAAGTATATTAGCTGTGGAAGTCAGCGAAAAAATCAGTGCAACTGGAAAAACTGGGTTTTTGCTACAAATCTGTCAAGGAAAACTTTTATGTAGTCAAAACTGTTGGTTTATTTTCCCTGCAGGGTTAAAGATGAATTCATTAATCTTGGTGGAGCCTTATCCTGTCTATTGTTATGTTTTTTCAATTGTTTGAGGTAGATGTCATCAAACCCTATGACAAATCACAGAGAAAACTAAAAAATAAGATGCATGGCGATGAAAATATAGAAATGTTTCTGGTGTTGGTGACGATCTTGAATGCTTTCATATACAGCTTAGTCAAAATGGCGTCTCGAGTCAAAATAGACGCTAGTCAAAATAGCATCTCAAGAATGCTTTGTATTAGGTGTGCTTAAAAGTTTCTACTTTACGAACATAACAGCTTCTGAATTTCAGTGGATTAAATACCCCTGGTTATAACAACCAGCAACACTTGTTGACAAACTCTTGATCTCTGATACTGTGGGTAGAGGGAGGGGGGGTGAAAACCAGCTAATTACCAATTAAACCAGCTTCAATAAAATAAAAGTCCAAAATAGGGATAAAATTCTTTTTAATAGACAGTGTATAATAAATTTCACAAAAAATACCAGATATTTCGGTCACATATACAGTGACCGTCATCAGTAGTAAAACTAAACTAAAATAATTAAGAACAAAGTTTATATACTAAATCAAATAAAAATACATATTGTTTAAATCTCTAATGCTTTTCAAAGCAAAGGCGGAAGCTAGCCTCTTTGACCTACTTGGATTCGGTTCATTAGCGTTCAATGATATAACATTTGCACAAAGGTCAAACTACATTGGGTGAATTGAACTTTACTCTGTCAGATTTTAATAAATTATCATAGATAGAGTTCAACCCATATCCTGATTCAAAGCAATATTCTTGAATAAGATTTTCTTTATTTCAAGTGTTTCACAAAATTTTGCTTTAAACCCCAAACCCTAGAAATCAGAGAGACATTCTCGAACAAAAAAAAATGGTCTGGAAAATTAAAAATATGCTCTGAAAGGGCTGAAGTAAAATCTTCAGACTTAGAATCTTGCTTTAAAGCCGAAGAAATAGAATCTTTATGTTGTAATAATCTCATTTCCAAACTCTGGTTAGTACGTCCCACATGTGAGCTTCCGCAAGTACATGGGATCTGATAAACCCCACTTTGTTGCCCCAATGAAGTTAGATCCTTCCCAGAATTTAGAAAACTACCCAAAGTATTATTACTCTTTAAAGCTACCCTTAGATCATTGCTTTGTGAAATTCTTTTAAGTTTTTCACTTAGCCCGGGTACGAATATTAAGGAACAAAAAACATCCTTCTCCCGAGTTGTCTCCAAGACTTCCTTAGAAATCTCTAGAAACCGACCTAGTTCTTAAGGCCTGTAGTAATTTTTATCAGCGGCAATTCTTCCTGTGGTGGTGTTGGCGAAATTTTAAAAAGGTTCTGCTAAGATTAGTTTGTCCACTCGGTTATTGCTAAGATCAAAATGAAACCACGCTGATTTTGTCTTATCTTGCCTCTATTTATATATTTCGTAGACTATAAACATCCATTTTTTATTCAGGGTTGTCTACCACGAACTGGTGCAAACAACAAAGGAGTATATGAGGGAAGTGACAACAATAGACCCAAAATGGCTGGTTGAATTTGCTCCCGCTTTTTTCCGATTCTCTGACCCAACCAAGTTAAGCAAATTCAAAAGAAATCAAAGGCTTGAACCTCTATATAACAAATATGAAGAGCCCAATTCTTGGAGGATATCCCGGATCAGAAGACGAAGAAATTGATCTTACTTGCTGCTTCTTTTTATTTTACTTGTTTTACAGATGTTTATATTGATCTTGCGACGTAAATATTAAAATTCGTTTTTAGCTATTGTTTCTACTGCTTTATTATTGTAGATGATTTCTTCGTTTACACTTGTTTGGATTCACTGAGCACTTGTTATCTCACAAATGGATTGGAATGATAAAAAAAAGTGTCGAAAATAAGATTATAAATGTTCTTGGCAAATGTTAGCAAAGCTCCCTGTCAGCGAAATCTGTACGAACTTCTGAAAAATTTACTTAGAGTACCAAGTACACAGTGGCAGTTCTAGGCCTGGCCGGGGGGCAGCGGCCCCCCCCCCTCCAGTTCTTCCGACATTAAATTCCTTTTATTTAATATTTTTACACTCATATTAAGGTATTTAATTGACTGGAAAATTGTCGCAATTGTAATTTTCGTATAGCTTCCCCCCCCCCAGTTTATGAGGCCTATTACTGTTACTGCCAAGTACGTCAAAATGAAAATAGTTTTCGCTTCTTGCACCCTCTTACATCCATTCATTCCTGAAAACCGAAATTTTCTACGTTTTTCAGTTTGGTTTTTATACAACTTTTGAGATATTTCTTTTTGCGTAAATTCTCCCTTTTATTGCCACACTAAATAATGAGGAGAAAGAAGGAGAAACTTATTTTTTACGCACAAAGTCGAACCGAACGAATGTACAACCCAATTTACATACATCATAGACTCAAGCATTTCAGTCAGTCGGACGGTACAACCATTTGCTATTGAACAAATATAGGCTAGTGAGAATATGTCAAAATTAAGTAAGATAAGTAATGTTTTTTTTATCAGAAGAAAAAAAGGATTCTATTGTTGTGTTATTGGTCAACTAAGGGAATAAATACAACAAAATAGGATAACTTTAATGACCTTTTTAAAAATTTTATCCCGCAGGTAAGTCAATTAACTAATAATTTGAAGTGTATAACCGTGAAGAAATCTCTATAATAGACATATTAATGTATGGATTACATCTTTTACTGATCAATGATGTATATATATACATATATATATATATATATATATATATATATATATATATATATATATATATATATATATATAGCATATGTATTTCTTTACAATTCCTATTTGGAAGCAAGATATTACGGTTATATTCTTACATGTTTTTAATTATTCGGTCATTGTTTTTTATGTAATTTACTGCCAATTAATGGCTGTGTCTGTCTTTGCGATAGCAATCAGAAAAATTACATTTCCTTGATCTACATGATAATCTTTTTTTTTGCTCATTTTCTGCTGATTTTTCAGGCACGTACTATATTTTTAAAGTTGATGCCCGCTAAGGGTTAAAACTGCATACCTGCATCGAACATCTTTTCATTTAAAATTGAGTACCTGTGTTTTCCTAATTTTTGAAGACGTATATGGTTAGGTAAATTTCCACGTAACCAATTTAGTGAGTCAGATTTCATTTTTAGTGTCTATTGGACTTTAAGGAAAATTGGACGAAAGTACCAGACAACTAAGTTTCCACCAGAAGCTAAATAATTTTACATAAGAAAATTTTACTTTTCCACTTTCGCTATAACATACGAATTATTTCCAATTGGTGCCATGGATTGTGATATTACGCTTCATGTCCCCTGTACAGTGCGTGGTTTGCTATTTTTCTGTCCTCCTATGACTTTAATATTAAATAGTTCGTGTTAACAAACTGTAAGTAAGGAGCGATGCGGCTCGATAGTAACCAAAACTCTCATAAGGACAGAGTCTTGATAACAATAGATACATCAAAAGGAATCTAATTTTGATGCTTATTCAAAATATATAAAATTCATCAAGTTTTATATCAGCAATCTCTGAAGTTTATTCGAGCATCCCATCCATAAGAATAATATATGCCCCCGGGGCATAACTTGCAACACCTATCTCCAGACCCTGGAGGGTTTTGTTGACACCCGATTTTTTTATCTGTCTTTTGAACTATTTTCAAAAAAATGCCTATTTCAAAATTTTTATCTAATACATTTGGGGAAAAAGGGGCGTGGGGGGATAGTTGCCCTTTGATCTCTCTTGACTCTTATAAACTGAACTAGAACTTTCAATTTCCAATCAAATGAGCCCTCTCTGAAGTTTATACGAGTATCCCTTCCACAACAGCTGTATATGCCCTCCAGGCATAACTTACAACGCCTACCCCAGGCCCTGAAGGATTGTGTCGACCCTGGAGTTTTCGTTAAATGATCTTTGAATCATTTTGAAAAAAATGGCTCTCTCAAAGTTCTTATCGGATGGGTTTGAGAACAATTGGGCGTGGAGGGGGGGGGGGCGAGTTGCCCTCCGATCTCTTGACTCTTAAAAAATGAAAGAAAACTTTCAATTTCCATTTATATGAGCCCTCTCCGAAGTTTATAAGAGCATCCCTTCCATAAGAACTATATATGCCCCCAGAGCAATACTTACAACGCCTACCCCGGGCCCCTAGGAGGTTGTTTCGCCACAGGAGTTTTCTTATCTGACCTTTGAACTAATTTTAACAAAATGATCAAACGTAAAGGAGTTTTTGTTATATGATCTTTGAACTATTTTTAACAAAATGGCTTCCCCACTTTTTTTATCAGATGTTTTTGGGGGAAAAGGGGCTTGGGGGGAGGGGCTAGTTGCCCTTCGATCACTTTTGACTCTTAAAAAGGGCACTAGAACTCTCGATTTTCAATCGAATGAATCCCCTTTAAAGTTTATGCAACGACCCCTTCTATATGAAGCGCCTCTGGAAAAAAATAATAACTTTATTTTTATTTTTTTATTTTTTTTAGAGCGGGGTGTCCCCCCATATAGCTATAACAGTTAAGAGCGGGGCGTCCCACCATATAGCTATAACAGTTAACAGCGGGCAGTCCACCCATATAGCTACAATGCTTACAAGCGGACAGTCCCCCCATATAGCTATAATGATAAGTAGCGGACAGTCCCCCCGCCATACAAGCGGACAGTACTCCTTTATAGTGTTAATTAGAGGAAGCGGTCAGTATCTCCAAGCAGACAGTCCCCCCGCCATACATATACAGTATTCCTTTATAATGTTAATCTAAGGGAGCAGACAGATAGGACATTACTGTATTAATTAAAGAGAGAAGACAGGTCTATGGAGGTTTTATGTTTATGCATTTGTTATGTTTATGGATTTTTATTGGTCATTGTACTGGTGTTAAATATCATGTTTCTGTTAAAAGTCATGACTGTTTTCATGCATAGTTGGGTTTTTTTTCATGGTATCGTTATATGGTTGGTGTTTTACTTAATGTTTTTTTTTTTTTTTGTATGGATATTTTATTGTATGGATATATGGTTTTTCAATCATTATTCCAACGGGGCTTTCCCCTTGCATTCCAACGGGGCAGTTTTAATGTTTTTTTTGTATGAATGTTTTATGGTATGAATATATGGATTTTTATTTTAATAGTTTTTTATTGATTTCATTTTATCATACTCTAATGATGATATTTTTCTTTTCCAATGATACGATTTTTTACATTCTAAGCATCTTCCCATTGATTTTTTATGAAATTTGTATTTGATGTAGGAATCGAACTTGAGACGCTTGATTTCCTAAGGTAAAAGAACGACACGTTAATCAACTGAACCAACAAGCCATTGAACATATTAAGATTTTAGAAATACATCCAATGTACTGTTTCTGGGACATTGCCCAACTGATGTTAAGCGTCACAATATCGTAACAAGTTCATTCCATTGAACTGGAACAAGTTCAAGCACATTCAATTTATCAATTGGATTTTTGATAGATGTTAAAAGTGACCTGTTTCGGGGCATTATTATGGCATCATCGTGAGAATATGCATACCACGATGATTTGAGATGCATACTAGACAGACAACTTCTTCTGATGCTTGGGCCCCAAGTTCTACACCTTTCCCTCAACCCTATCCCTCCACCCTCCCTCCAACTAGCCCTAGCCTAAATTAACCTTAAAAATGAATAAAGATGAATTAACCTTAAAAACACTAAAAATGAATTTAGCGTCTTAACTTAGAGTGGGTTTTATTTATTTTTAAGGTTAATTTAGGCTAGGTTACGCACGCACGCGTGCGTAACCTAGCCTAAATTAACCTTAAAAAATTAATAAAACCCACTCTAAGTTAAGACGCTAAAGTAAAACTCTAAACTAAAATTCTTAACTAAAACTAAACTACAACTCTAAACTAAAACTCCTAACTAAACCTAAACTACAAGCCTAAATTAAAACTCTAAGCTAACCACACTCTAAACTAGAAATCTAGCCTCTAAACTAAAACTAAACTATACTATAACTCTAACTAAAACTTCAAACTCTCAACTAAAACTCTTAACTAAACTATAACTCTAAACTAAAACTCTTAACTAAACTATAACTCTAAACTAAAACTCTTAACTGAAACTAAACTAAAACTATAACTATAACTAAAACTCTAAGCTAAGACTCTAAACTAAAACTCTAAGCTAAAACCCTAAACTAAAACTCTTAACTAAAACTAAACTAAACTATACCTCTAACTAAAACTCTAAGCTAAGACTCCAAACTAAAACTCTGAACTCTAAGCTAAAACTCTTAACTAAAACTAAACTAAACTATACCTCTAACTACAACTCTTAGCTCTAAACTAAAACTCTAAGCTAAAACTCTTAACTAAAACTAAACTAAACTAAAACACTTAACTAAAACTAAACTAAAATATAACTCTAACTAAAACTCTAAGCTAAGACTCTAAACTAAGACTCTAAACTCTAAACTAAAACTCTTAACTAAAAACTGAACTATAACTCTAAACTAAAACTCTTAACTAAAACTAAAGTAAACTATAGCTCTAACTAAAACTCTAACTAAAACTTTAAGCTAAAACCCTAAACTAAAACTCTAAACTCTAAACTAAAACTCTTAACTAAAACTAAACTATAACTCTAAACTAGCTAAAACTCTAAGCTAAGACTCTAAACTAAAACTCTAAACTAAAACTCTTAACTAAAACTAAACTATAATTCTAAATAAAACTTCTAGCGATGACTCTGAACTAAAACTACTCTTAACTAAAACTAAACTAAAACTCTAAGCTTAACTAAAACTGAACTAAAATATAAATCTAAACAAAACTCTAAACTAAGACCCTAAGCTAATACTCTAAACTCCAAACTAAAACTCTTAACTAAACTATAACTCTAAACTAAAACTCTTGACTAAAACTAAACTAAATTATAACTCTAACTGAAACTTTAAGCTAAGACTCTAAACTAAAACTATAAACTCTAAACAAAAACTCTTAACTAAAACTAAACTACAATTCTTAACTAAAACTAAACTAAACTATAAACTCTAACTAAAACTCTAATATAAGACTCTAAGCTAAAACTCTAAACTAAAACTAAACTACCACTCTAAGATAAGACTCTAAGCTAAAACTCGAAAGTAAAACTCTTAACTAAAACTAAACTACACTATAACTCTAAACTAAAAACTCTAAGCTAAGACTCTATTACTCTAGGACTAAGACTCTAAGGACTCTAAGGACTAAGACTCTAGGACTAAGACTCTACAACTCTTAACTAAAACTAAACAAAACTATAACTCTAAACTAAAACTCTTAACTGAAACTAAACTAAACTATAAGTGTAACTAAAAAACTCTAAGCTAAGACTCTAGGCTAAAACTCTTAACTAAAACTAAACTAAACTATAACTCTAAACTAAACTCTGTGCTAAGACTCTTGGCTAAAGCTCTTAACTAAAACTAAACTAAACTATTACTCTAAACTAAAACTCTTAACTGAAACTAAATTAAACTATAAGTATAACTAAAAACTCTAAGCTAAGACTCTAGGCTAAAACTCTAAACTACAACTCTTAAGTAAAACTAAACAAAACTATAATTCTAAACTAAAACTCTTAACTGAAACTAAACTATAAATGTAACTAAAAACTCTAAGCTAAGACTCTAGTCTAAAACTCTTAAATAAAAATAAACTAAACTATAAATCTAAACTAAAAACTCTTAACTGAAACTAAAATATAATTGTAACTAAAAACTCTAAGCAAAGATTCTAATCTAAGACTCTTAGCTAAAACTCTCAACTAAAACTAAACTAAACTCTAAACTAAAACTCTTAACTTAAACTAAACTAAACTATAACTCTAACTAAAACTCGAAGCTAGGACACTAAGGTAATACTCTAAACTCTAAACTAAAATTCTTAACTAAACTATAACTCTAAACTAAAACTCTTGACTAAAACTAAACTAAATTATAACTCTAACTGAAACTCTAAGCTAAGACTCTAAACTATAACTATAAACTCTAAACTAAAACCCTTAACTAAAACTAAACTACAACTCTTAACTAAAACTAAACTAAACTATAAACTCTAACTAAAACTCTAAGATAAGACTCTAAGCTAAAACTCTAAACTAAAACTAAACTACCACTCTAAGATAAGACTCTAAGCTAAAACTCGAAATTAAAACTCTTAACTAAAACTAAACTACACTATAACTCTAAACTAAAAACTCTAAGCTAAGACTCTAGGCTAAAACTCTAAGCTAAGGCCCTTAACTAAAACTAAACTATAACTCTAAACTAAAACTCTGGACTGAAACTAAACTAAACAATAAGTGTAACTAAAAACTCTAAGCTAAGACTCTAGGCTAAAACTCTAAGCTAAAGCTCTTAACTAAAACTAAACTAAAACTCTAAACTAAAACTCTTAACTGAAACTAAACTATAAGTGTAACTAAAAAACTCTAAGCTAAGACTCTAGGCTAAAACTCTTAACTAAAACTAAACTAAACTTTAAATCTAAACTAAAAACTCTTAACTGTAACTAAAATATAATCTTAACTAAAATCTCTACTATAATATTATAGTATAAAACTTAAGTCTAAAACTATTAACTTGAAATAAAATAAACTATACTCTAAACTAAAACTATTGATTTAAACTAAACTAAGCTAAAGGTGTAACTAAAAACTCTAAGCTAAGACTCTAGGCTAAAACTCTAAGTTAAAACTCAACTAAAACTAAACTAAACTATAACTCTAAACTAAATCTCTTAACTGAAACTAAACTAAACTATAAGTGTAACTAAAAACTCTAACCTAAGAGTCTAGGCTAAAACTTTAAGCTAAAGCTCTTAACTAAAACTAAACTATAACTCTAAACTAAAACTCTTAACTGAAAATAAACTAAACTATAAGCATAACTAAAAACTCTAAGATAAGACTCTAGGCTAAAACTCTAAGCTAAAGCTCTTAACTAAAACTAAACTGAACTATAACTCTAAACTAAAACTCTTAACTGAAAATTAACTAAACTATAAGCGTAGCTAAAAACTCTCTGCTAAGACTCTAGGCTAAAGCTCTTAACTAAAACTAAACTAAACTATAACTCTAAACTAAAACTATTAACTGAAACTAAACTAAACTATAAGTATAACTAAAAACTCTAAGCTAAGACTCTAGGCTAAAACTCTAAACTACAACTAAACTAAACTATAACTCGAAACTAAAACTATTAACTGAAACTAAACTAAACTATAAGTGTAACTAAAAACTTTAAGCTAAGAATCTAGTCTAAAACTCTTAACTAAAACTAAACTAAACTATAACTCTAAACCAAAACTCTTAACTGAAACTAAACTATAAGTGTAACTAAAAACTCTAAGCTATGACTAGGGGCTACAACTCTAAGCTAAAGCTCTCAACTAAAACTAAACTACAACTATAAACTAAAACTCTTAACTGAAACTAAACTAAACTATAAGTGTAACTAAAAACTCTAAGTTAAGACTCTAGGCTAAAACTCTAAGCTAAAACTCTTAACTAAAACTAAACTAAACTAAACTCTTAACTGAAACTAAACTAAATTATAAGTGTAACTATACACTCTCAGTTAAGACTCTAGGCTAAAATTCTAAGCTAAAACTCTTAACTAAAACTAGACTAAACTATAAATCTAAAGTAAAACTCTGAACTGAAACTAAACTAAACTATAAGTGTTAGTAAAAACTCTAGGCTAAGACTCTAAGCTAAAACTCAACTAAAACTCAACTAAACTATAGCTCTAAACTAAAACTAAACTATAAACTAAAACTTTTAACTAAAACTAAACTACAGCTCTAAAGTAAAACTCCTAACTAAAACTAAACTAGAACTCTAACTAAAACTCTAAGCTAAGACTCTAAACTAAAACTAAACTAAAATAAGACTCTAAACTAAAACTCTAAACTCTAAACTAAAACTAAAAAAAAAACATACAAAAAAGTTGAATAATTTTTTTTTAGAAAAAAAAGTGCTACTACAAACAATATTTTTCTAATAGTAATAGTCACGACTAACATTTCTATATCATTCTCATTTTGAACTTATAAAATATTAAATGTGATTTTTTTATGTTTTAAGTATGTTACATGTCATTCTAAGAGATTTAAAAAAAAGTTGAAAAAAATATCAAAAAAAATGGTCACTACAAACATTATTTTTCTAATAGTAAAAATCGCGACACACGTATCTTTATCATTCCCATTTTGAAGTTCGAAAATATTAAATGTGATTTTTTTTTATGTTTTAAGTATGTTTCATGTCATTCTAAGAGGTGTAAAAAAAGTTAAAAAAAAACTGTCAAAAAAAAGTGGGAGGGGGGTGGGTTTGGAGGGAGGGTGGAGGGATAGGGTTGAGGGATAGGGGTAGAACTTGGGGCCCAAGCATCAGAAGAAATTGTCTGTCTAGTATGCATCTCAAATCATCGTGGTATGCATATTCTCACGATAATGCCTTAAAAATGCCCCGAAACAGGTCACTTTTAACACCTATCAAAAATCCAATTGATAAATCGAATGTGTTTGAACTTGTTCCAGTTCAATGGAATGAACTTGTTACGATTTTGTGACGCTTAACATCAGTTGGACAATGTCCCAGAAACAATACATTGGATGTATTTCTAAAATCATAATATGTTCAATGGATTGTTGGTTCAGTTGATTAACGTGTTGTTCTTTTACCTTAGGAAATCACGGTTCTCAAGTTCGATTCCTACATCAAACACAAATTTCATAAAAAATCAATGGGAAGATACTTAGAATGTAAAAAATCGTTTCATTGGAAAAGAAAAATATCATCATTAGAGTATAATAAAATGACATCAATAAAAAATTATTAAAATAAAAATCCATATATCCATACCATAAAACATTCATACAAAAAAAACATTAAATAAAACACCAACCATACTGCCCCGTTGGAATACAAGGGGAAAGCCCCGTTGGAATAATGATTGAAAAACCATATATCCATACAATAAAATATCCATACAAAAAAAAAAAAAAACATTAAGTAAAACACCAACCATATAACGATACCATGAAAAAAAACCCATCTATGAATGAAAAAAGTCATGACTTTTAACAGAAAAAAGATATTTAACACCAGTACAATGACCAATAAAAATCCATAAACATAACACATTCATAAACATAAAACATCCATATACCTGTCTTCTCTCTTTAATTCATACAGTAATGTCCTAGCTGTCTGCTACCTTAGATTAACATTATAAAGGAGTACTGTCTGCTTGTATGGCGGGGGGACTGTGTGCTTGGAGATATTATAGCTACATTGGCTACCTGTCTGATCGGAACTTTTATAGCTACATTGGCTACCTGTCTGCTCTCTTTCATTGACACAGTAAGGGAGTACTGACCGCTTCCTCTAATTAACATTATAAAGGAGTACTGTCCGCTTGTAAGCAATGTAGCTATATGGGGGGACTGTCCGCTTGAAAGCATTGTAGCTATATAGGGGGACTGTCCGCTATTTATCATTATAGCTATATGGGGGGACTGTCCGCTTGTAAGCATTGTAGCTATATGGGTGGACTGCCCGCTGTTAACTGTTATAGCTATATGGTTGGACACCCCGCTCTTAACTGTTATGAAAAGTCAGCTAGAGATGCATTCGCAAAACTTCATAGTAATATCCAAAAGAAATGTTGCATGTTTAATGAAAAGCTTCCAAGGTATGGACCGGCAACTGTGGAACAGTTTACAGATTTAATGGAAAATCTTATACCTCACAGTGAATATATGGAGGCATAATTGTCCTTTACTTAGTTTCACCTTAAATTCGATGATCGAGGCTTTATGTACTAACTACATCCAACGACTATGACGTCATTGATCAATATTGTATATACAAAATTAAGTTTTTCGTAAAAAATAATTGATTTTAAAAAAAAATAAGCAGAAATGGCACTAGATCTAGAGATTTCCTTTAAAATGAGCCATTGAACAACTCTCTACGATGTACCAGTGCCAAGCTATCTGTGGAAAAGAAGAAGAAGAAGAAGAAAGAAAAAAATATCCCGTTTGTGGGATATTTTTCTTGGCCGAGTGGTCCAAGGCACTGGTGTTAGTTACCAGTCTCTTCGGAGGTGTGGGTTCAAATCCTACCACTGGTATACGATTATGGCGTCATTGATCAATCTTTAATATGAAATATGCAATTTTTCGTAGAAAACTGATTCTATTTTAAAAATAAATTGTTTTAATTACAAAAAGTTTTTACGCCATTAATTTCCTTTAAAATGAGCCATTAAACAACTCTCTAAGATGTTCCAGTGCCAAGCTATCTGTGGAAAAGAAGAAGAAGAAGAAGAAAGAAAAAAATATCCCGTTTCTGGAGAATAACGTGGTTAAAGTTAATTTTCTTGATTTTTAAGCCAATATATTTTTCTTTGTTATTCAAGCCAAAGGGCGGTAAGTTTCCTTTATAGGGGTTTCGGACAAGGCGGTTCTAATGGTGTACTTTTTGTTTTGATCTGACTTTTTTTTAGGGGTTATGGGTTTTTATATTTCTTAACATTGGACGTGACCGTCTCTTACTAGGTTGCTAGCTACCGCTGCGACCCGGATACCGCTGCAACCCAGTTTCAAGCCTACACTATAGTTAAGTTACCTATACAAGTTAGTATAGGCAAGAGTTCGTTCTTTCTTTTATGCATCATATACTGTTTGAACGATTTTGTATATCAAGGTTCTATGGTGTAACGGATAGAACTTTTAACTTCTAATCTTGAGATTCGGGTTCAAATCCCGGTGGAGCCTTAATAAAACTTGTAGTTACTTATACTAGTATATAAATCTCCATTTTAATTCCCTATTTTCAGTATTGAATTAATTACTAGATTAATTCGCTAGATTTTATTTTTTTATATAATTGTCTTTTAATATAAGATGAGCTACAGTTCGTTCTTTAATGTAAGGTTACAAACCAAAAAAAGTTTAGTTCCAGGATACAATAATAACTTTGAACTGAGATGAAAACAAATTTTCTTCCAGGAGACAAAAAGTAAAACTAATTATAAAATTTTCATGTATTTTTGTTGTTTAAATTAAGAAATTACTATTAATGATTAGGCATCATAGATATTTTTGCAGTTTACATAATAATTTTAGCGATTAAGCCAAAAAAGAAAATTTTGATTCCAGGAGTGTCGGTTACTATTGAGACAAGTAGCTATTATTACTATAGAGTTCATTACCATGAACTGTTTGATTGCTTCAAAATTGAAATATCTTTGAAAAGACTGCAGCATGAAAATACATCAAAAATGCAATTTTTTTGACAAAATTGATTCTACTTTAAAAAGTATTTTATTTTTAATTACAAAAGTGACTAGATGTTGCAATTTCCTTTAAAATGAGCTATTATACATCTCTCTATCATTTTCCAGTGCCCAGCTAGCTGAGAAGAAAAATCAAGCGGAAAGAAAAAAATACCCCGTTTGTAGAGAATAACGTGGTAAAAGTCAATTTTCTTGATTTTCAAGCCAATATATTTTCTTTGTTATTCAAGCCAAAGGGCGGTAAGTTTCCTTAATAGGGGTTTCGGACAAGGGGGTTCTAATGGTATACTTTTTGTTTTGATCTGACTCTTTTTTTAGGAGTTAGGGGTTTTATATTTCTTTACATTGGAGGTGATCGTCTCTTACTAGGTTGCTAGCTACCGCTGCAACCCGGATTGATTTTCAAGCCAATATATTTCCCTCGCTGTTCAGGCCAAATGACAGAAAGTTTCCTATACAGGGGTTTCAGACAAGGCGGTTCTAATGGTGTACTTTTTATTTTGATCTGACTCCTTTTTTAGGAGCTACGGGTTTTTATATTTCTTAACATTGGACTTGATCGTCTCTTACTAGGTTGCTAGCTACCGCTGCATTACTAAAGATTTTTAACCCAATTAATTTCCTTTAAAATGAGCTAATGAACAACTCTACGATGTTCCAATGCCAAGCTATCTGTGGAAAAGAAGCAAAAAAATATGCCGTTTGTGGAGAATAACGTGGTTAAACTCAATTTTCTTGATTTTCAAGCCAATATATTTCCCTTGCTGTTCAAGCCAAATGACAGAAAGTTTCCTATACAGGGGTTTCGGACAAGGCGGTTCTAATGGTGTACTTTTTGTTTTGACCTGACTCCTTTTTTAGGAGTTTGGGGTTTTTATATTTCTTAACATTGGACGTGATCGTCTCTTACTAGGTTGCTAGCTACCGCTGCAACCCGGATGTAGCTACTCCTGGGACCACCGTATATCAGTTACTATGGGCGAGAGATCGTTCTTTACTGTAAATTTGATCTGACTCTTTTTTTAGGAGTTAGGGGTTTTTATATTTCTTAACATTGGACCTGATCGTCTCTAACTAGGTTGCTAGCTACCGCTTCAACCCAGATTTAAATAATCATATATATAATGATTCATTTTATTACTTCAGTTACTGTGGGCTACTGTTCGTTCCTTAAGGTAATTTTAATATAACTACCGCTGCAAATTTACTATTGCATAGGCTTCTTATCGTTCTTCACTTTGTCTCTTACTATGTTCATAGCTACCGCTGCAACCCGGAAAGCTATTCAGATTTATGTAAGATCAAATATAACCTCCTATGACGTCGCAGCTAAGCAAAGGGGTCTAAGAGGCTGGTTTTAGCCACCACTATCTTAGGAGGCGTGGGTTCGAATCCCACCACTACCAGTATTTTTCTACCAGTATTATTTAATTCCACCGAACGGTATCATTATCATACCGTTCCTTACTCTTTTGTTTGGCTGTCTCAATTTTCGCATTTCTATAAACTAAATCATTATAATAACGCTGTTTGTCACTATCAATTTTCGCATCTCAATACACTTTGTCTGTTGAATACCTTCGCTTTTCTCTTTTCAAGATGTTGTCTCTGTTTTTTGTATAGTACTGTTTTTTTAAATTACGTATAACTCGCTTAGAAGGCATCTTATTACAAAACAAGAAATAATATTTTCATCTAAATAACACTTCTTATAACTCGTATCGAGTATCCATAACCTAACAAAAAATAAAACTAATTTTTAAATTTTCAGGTATTTTGTTAGTTTGAATGAAAAGATTAAAATTATTGTTCAGATATCACGAATATTTTTGCAGTTTACATAATAACTTTAGCGATTCTAAACTGAAAAATAAAATATATAAGAAATGGAATTTTTTGGTCTGAAAATACATAGTCGATCCCACATCGGGTAGTTAGAACCTAACCAGAAAAAAAAACTAATTTTAACATTTTAAGGTATTTTTCTAGCTTGTATTGAAATATTCAAACTATTGCTCGGATAGCATGGATATTTTTGCAGTTTACACAAGCTGCAAAGAACGCACAGGCTAATCTTTTTAAATTGACAAAAATTTTACGACTGTTTTACCGGGATCACGAAAAATATTTAAAATCAAAGATTAAAATTATCTCTGAAAGAATAGATTTTGTTGAAAAGTCAGCTAGAGATGCTTTCGCAAAACTTCATCGTAATATCCAAAAGAAATGTTGCATGTTTAGTGAAAAGCTTCCAAGGTATGGACCGGCAACTGTGGAACAGTTTACAGATGTAATGGGAAATCTTATACATCACTGTGAATATATGGAGGCATAATTGTCCTTTACTTAGTTTCAGCTTAAATTCGATGATCGAGCCTTTATGTAACGTATCGAGTATCCATAACCTAACAAAAAGTAAAACTAATTTTTAAATTTTCAGGTATTTTGTTAGTTTGAATGAAAAGATTAAAATTATTGCTCAGATATCATAAATATTTATGTAGTTTACATAATAACTTTAGAGATTCTAAACTGAAAAATAAAATATATATTAAAAAATGGAATTTTTGGTCTGAAACTACATAGTCAATCCCACATCGGATAGTTAGAACCTAACCAAAAATAAAACTAATTTTAACATTTTAAGGTATTTTTCTAGCTTAAATTCAAATATTCGAACTATTGCTCGGATACCATGGAAATTTTTGCAGTTTACACAAGCTGCAAAGAACGCACAGGCTGATCTTTGTAAATTGAGACAAATTTTACGAATGTTTTACCGGGATCTCTGTATACAAAGAAAAAAAAAATATCCCGTTAAGGCAGAATGCTGTAGTAGCTGCCACTTTTCTTGATTTTCAAGCCAATATATTTCCCTTGCTGTTCAAGCCAAGGGACAGAAAGTTTACTATACAGGGGTTTCGGATAAGGTGGTTCTAATGGTGTACTTTTTGTTTTGATCTGACTCCTTTTTTAGGAGCTATGGGTTTTTATATTTCTTAACATTGGACGTGATCGTCTCTTACTAGGCTGCTAGCTACCGGTGCAACCCGGATGGTATACGATTATGTTTGAAAGACTGCAGTGTGAAAGACATCAAAAATGCAGTTTTTGGTGGAAAAATTTATTCTCTTTTAGAAATAATTTATTTTAGTTACTATAGATTTTTAACCCAATTAATTTCCTTTAAAATGAGCCATTGAACAAATCTCTACGATGTTCCTGTGCCAAGATATCTACGGAAAAGAAAGAAAGAAAAAAAATATCCCGTTTAGGCAGAATGTTGTAGTAGCTGCCACTTTTCTTGATTTTCAAGCCAATATATTTCCCTTGCTGTTCAAGCCAAGGGACAGAAAGTTTACTATACAGGGGTTTCAAACAAGGCGGTTCTAATGGTGTACTTTTGTTTTGATCTGACTCCTTTGTTAGGAACTATGGGTTTTTATATTTCTTAACATTGGACGTGATCGTCTCTTACTAGGTTGCTAGCTACCGCTGCAACCCGGATGTATATTGGTTCTTGTATGAGAAATCTATTAATAACTACTTGACTAACATCATTTAAGATGAACTATATCGATCCTTTATGTAACCTAGCATAAAACAAAACTAATTTTAAAATTTTCAGGTATTTATCTTGTTTGAATTACAAAATTAGTATTATTGGTTAGACACCATAAATATTTTTGCAGTTTAAATAATAAGTTTAGTGATTCTGGACTGAAAACTAAAATAATTGCAATTATGAGACAATAATATGGAGATATGTACTTTACGGGTTACAGGATACAATAATAAATTTGAACTGAGATGAAAAAAAAATTTCTTCCAGGAGACAAAAAGCAAAACTAATTTTAGAATTTTCATGTATTTTTGTTGTTTAAATTAAAAAATTACTATTACTGATTAGGCATCATAAATATTTTTGCAGTTTACATAATAATTTTAGCGATTAAGCCAAAAAAGAAAATTTTGGTTCCAGGAGTTTCGGTTACTATTGAGACAAGTAGCTATTATTACTATAGAGTTCATTACATGGACTGTTTTATTGCTTCAAAATTCAAATATCTTTGAAAAGACTGCAGTATGAAAATACATCAAAAATGCAATTTTTTTGACAAAATTGATTCTACTTTAAAAAGTATTTTATTTTTAAATACAAAAGTGACTAGATGTTGCAATTTCCTTTAAAATGAGCTATTATACAGCTCTCTATGATTTTCCAGTGCCCAGCTAGCTGAGCAGAAAGAAAAAGCGGAAAGAAAAAAATATCCCGTTTGTGGAGAATAACGTGGTAAAAGTCAATTTTCTTGATTTTCAAGACAATATATTTTATTTGTTATTCAAGCCAAAGGGAGGTAAGTTTCCTTTATAGAGGATTCGGACAAGGCGGTTCTAATGGTGTACTTTTTGTTTTGATCTGACTCTTTTTTTAGGAGTTGGGGGGTTTTATATTTCTTGACATTGGAGGTGATCGTCTCTTACTAGGTTGCTAGCTACCGCTGCAACCAGTTAGTTTCTTAACATTGGACGTGATCGTCTCTTACTAGGTTGCTAGCTACCGCTGCAACCCGGATTGCTAGCTACCGCTGCAACCCGGAAAAGACATCAAAATGCAGTTTTTGGTGGAAAAATTTATTCTCTTTTAGAAATAATTTATTTTAGTTACTATAGATTTTTAACCCAATTAATTTCCTTTAAAATGAGCTATTGAACAACCCTCTACGATGTTCCAGTGCCAAGCTATCTCTGGATACAAAAAAAGAACTATGCAGGGGTTTCGGACAAGGCGGTTCTAATGGTGTACTTTTTGTTTTGATCTGACTCTTTTTGAAAGAACTATGGGTTTTTATATTTCTTAACATTGGACGTGATCGTCTCTTACTAGGTTGCTAGCTACCGCTGCAACCCGGATCTCTCTTAATTAGGTTCCTAGCTACCGCTGCAAACCGGAACTATTAAAAAATATTTTATCTTTAATTACAGAAGGAACTAGATGTAGCAAGTTTTACTATTGAGACGAGTCGCTCTTACTATACAACATATAGTTCGTTATCACGAACTGTTTGCTTTGATGTATCTATTGGTACCAAAATTTCGTTCCTTCGAGTTTCAATTACTATTGAGACAATCAAAACTTTGCTCTTTAGAGTATCGGTTACTATTGAGACAAGTAGCTATTATTACTATAGATTTCATTACCATGAACTGTTTGATTGCTTCAAAATTCAAATATCTTTGAAAAGACTGCAGTATGAAAATACATCAAAAATGCAATTTTTTTGACAAAATTGATTCTACTTTAAAAAGTATTTTATTTTTAATTACAAAAGTGACTAGATGTTACAATTTCCTTTAAAATGAGCTATTATACAGCTCTCTATGATTTTCCAGTGCCCAGCTAGTTGAGGAGGAAAATCAAGCGGAAAGAAAAAAATATCCCCTTTTGTGGAGAATAACTTGGTTAAAGTCAATTTTCTTGATTTTCAAGCCAATATATTATCTTTGTTATTCGAGCCAAAGAGTGATAAGTTTCCTTAATAGGGGTTTTGGGCATGGTGGTTGTAATGGTGTAGTTTTTGTTTTGATCTAACTCTTTTCTTAGGAGTTAGGGGTTTTAATATTTCTTAACTTTGGACGTGATCGTCTCTTAATAGGTTGATAGCTACCGCTGCAACCCGGATGAGATCCTCTTGACTAACACCATTTATGATCAATCCTTATGTCCCACTATACAAGTTTGTATAGGCAAGAGTTCGTTCTTTATTGTAATGTTGTTTAAATTAAAAAATTACTATTACTGATTAGGCATCATAAATATTTTTGCAGTTTACATAATAATTTTAGCGATTAAGCCAAAAAAGAAAATTTTGGTTCCAGGAGTTTCGGTTACTATTGAGACAAGTAGCTATTATTACTATAGAGTTCATTACATGGACTGTTTTATTGCTTCAAAATTCAAATATCTTTGAAAAGACTGCAGTATGAAAATACATCAAAAATGCAATTTTTTTGACAAAATTGATTCTACTTTAAAAAGTATTTTATTTTTAAATACAAAAGTGACTAGATGTTGCAATTTCCTTTAAAATGAGCTATTATACAGCTCTCTATGATTTTCCAGTGCCCAGCTAGCTGAGCAGAAAGAAAAAGCGGAAAGAAAAAAATATCCCGTTTGTGGAGAATAACGTGGTAAAAGTCAATTTTCTTGATTTTCAAGCCAATATATTTTCTTTGTTATTCAAGCCAAAGGGAGGTAAGTTTCCTTTATAGAGGATTCGGACAAGGCGGTTCTAATGGTGTACTTTTTGTTTTGATCTGACTCTTTTTTTAGGAGTTGGGGGGTTTTATATTTCTTGACATTGGAGGTGATCGTCTCTTACTAGGTTGCTAGCTACCGCTGCAACCCGGACTCTTACTAGGTTGCTAGCTACCGCTGCAACCCGGAACTATCATGGCGCAATGGTATTATTTCATGACGTCTTCAGAAACAACAATATAATTTCGTGTTTTTCTATTCACGTCATAGCTCTAATATAAAACTATGATGACGTTCATTATTTATCTATTAGGGTTTCAGACAAGGTAGTTCTAATGATGTACTTTTGTTTTGATCTGACACTATTTTTAGCAGTTTTGGGTTTTTATATTTCTTAGCATTGGACTGATCGTCTCTTACTAGGTTGCTAGCTACTGCTGCAACCCAAATTCACATATATATTTATGAGAGACAGCCTGGCCGAGTGGTCCAAGGCACTGGTGTTACCCACCAGTCTCTTCGGAGGCGTGAGTTCAAATCTTACCGCTGGTATACGATTATGTTTGAAAGACTGCAGTGTGAAAAGACATCAAAAATGCAGTTTTTGGTGGAAATTTATTCTCTTTTAGAAATAATTTATTTTAGTTACTATAGATTTGTAACCCAATTAATTTCCTTTAAAATGAGCTATTGAACAACTTTTTACGATGTTCCAGTTCTAAGCTATCTCTGGAAACAAAAGAAAAAAGAAAAAAAAAATATCCCGTTTAGGCAGAATGTTGTAGTAGCTGCCACTTTTCTTGATTTTCAAACCAATATATTTCCCTTGCTGTTCAAGCCGAGGGACAGAAAGTTTACTATACAGGGGTTTTGGATAAGGCGGTTCTAATGGTGTACTTTTTGTTTTGATCTGACTCCTTTTTTAGGAGCTATGGGATTCTATATTTCTTAACATTGGACGTGATCGTCTCTTACTAGGTTGCTAGCTACCGCTTCAACCTGGATACAAGTCAAGTCAACATTGTCCGGTATGAGTCAACCCAGAAATCTCGATTATCACCAAAGTCTTATGACTATCTACCTTAGTTCCGTCCCAAGATGGATGGATGGATGATAGACTTATCTATCAATATGGGAAAATGACATCATTTTTGTACATTCCTGAAAAAGGCTTATGCCTCTCACTCAGACTATCAACTGTCTTGGCTTTTTCGCCAATTAGCCATAGATTAATGGCGACTTGATTTTATTTCAATTGGCCCCCTTTTTTCAGTCCCCCCTCCCTTTGCATACAGGTCCAGTCAACATTGTCCGTCTTGAGTCAGCCCAGCAATCTCCATAATCCCTAAGGTTTTATGACTATCTACCTTAGTTCTGTCCCAAGAAATGATTTTATTTCATGACGTCATGGCGCAATGGTATTATTTCATGACGTCTTCAGAAACAACAATATAATTTCGTGTTTTTCTATTCACGTCATAGCTCTAATATAAAACAATGATGACATTCATTATTTATCTAGTAGGGTTTCAGACAAGGTGGTTCTAATGATGTACTTTTGTTTTAATCTGACTCTATTTTTAGGAGTTTTGGGTTTTTATATTTCTTAGCATTGGACTGATCGTCTCTTACTAGGTTGCTAGCTACTGCTGCAACCCAAATTCACATATATATATAGTAGTTATGAGAGGCAGATTGGCCGAGTGGTCCAAGGCGCTGGTGTTAGCCACCAGTCTCTTCGGAGGCGTGGGTTCAAATCTTACCGCTGGTATACGATTATGTTTGAAAGACTGCAGTATGAAAAGATATCAGAAATGCAGTTTTTGGTGGAAAAATTTATTCTCTCTTAGAAATAATTTATTTTAGTTACTATAGATTTGTAACCCAATTAATTTCTTTTTAAATGAGCTATTGAACAACTTTCTACGATGTTCCAGTGCCAAGCTATCTCTGGAAAACAAGAAAAAAGAGAAAGAAAAAAATATGCCGTTTGTGGAGAATAACGTGGTTAAAGTCAATTTTCTTGATTTTCAAGCCAATATATTTCCCTTGCTGTTCAAGCCAAGGGACAGAAATTTTACTTTCGGACAAGGCAGTTCTAATTGTGTACTTTTTGTTTTGATCTGACTCCTTTTTTGGGAGCTATGGGTTTTTATATTTCTTAACATTGGACGTGATCGTCTTTTACTAGGCTGCTAGCTACCGCTGCAACCCAGATTAAAATGAGCAATTGAACAACTCTCTACAATGTTCCAGTGCCAAGCTATCTTTGGAAAAGAAGAAGAAGAAGAAGAAAGAGAAAAATATCCCGTTTGTGGAGAATAACGTGATTAAAGTCAATTTTCTTGATTTTCAAGCCAAAATATTTTCTTTGTTATTCAAGCCATAGGGCGGTACGTTTCTTTTATAGGGGCTTCGGACAAGGTGGTTCTAATTGTGTACTTTTTGTTTTGATCGGACACTTTTTTAAGGAGCTACGGGTTTTAATATTTCTCAACATTGGATGTGATCGTTTCTTACTAGGCTCCTAGCTGTCGCTGCAACCTGGATATGGGTTTTTATGTTTCTTAACATTGGACGTGATCGTCTCGTACTAGGTTGCTAGCTACCGCTGCAACCCGGATATTCAAAATTACAGTTTTAATTCCTCTCTGAAAGAGCGGGTGTTGTTGAAAAGTCGGCTAGAAATGCTTTCGCAAAACTTTATAGTAATATCCAAAAGAAATGTTGCATGTTTAATGAAAAGCTTCCAAGGTATGGACCGGCAACTGTGGAATAGTTTATAGATGTAATTGAAAATATTAGACATCATTGTGAATATATGGAGGCATAATTTTCCTTTACTTAGTTTCAGCTTTATTCGATTTTCGAGCCTTTATGTACAATTTTTAAATGGCCAACTACTATGCCAAACGTCGTGTTTTATTTCCTCTTTTTCTGCGCGAGTACTCAGTAAGACAGAATCACAATCAACAACAACGTGTTGTATTGTAAACTATGTAAACTATGCCACTAACAAAATACAGGGCCAAAAACATGAACAACAAATTACGCCAAAGTAGAACCTCTCTGGGTTCTACTTTTCAACATTTCTTGATATTTCTTGGTAAACTTTATGTAAACTATGGCACTAACAAAATACAGGGCCAAAAACATGAACCACAAATTACGCCAAAGTAGAACCTCTCTGGGGTCGCACTTTTTGCGCCCATTATCACAATCAGTCCACAAATAGCGACGAAGATCAGTCCACATGAAAACTAAACTGAAAAATGAAAGACATATTGCAAATGCAATATGGAGACACCGTATAATATTGTAAATGCAATACTTAAATGGCCAACTACTATGCCAAACGTCGTGTTTTATTTCCTCTTTTTCTGCGCGAGTACTCAGTAAGACAGAATCACAATCAACAACAACGTGTTGTATTGCTTCTTGATAGCTTGGAAGAATGAACAATTCCTTATATTCTGGAAGATCACTTGCAGAACCCATTTCTTGATATAAGCTAAAGTTAATAGACTTGAACAAATTATAAATAAGTTTTAGGGTTACATAGAGTAGTTAGAACCTAAAAAAACAACTAATTTAAAAATTTTCAGGTGTTTTTCTAGGTTTGAGTTAAAAAGTTAAAATTATTGCTCTGACACCATGAATATTTTTGCAGTTAGTAATGAAATGAAATAATTTTATGTATATTTTTCAGGAATTATTCTAGTTTCAGCTGAAAAAATAGATTTTTTGTTCAAACCCCCAAAAATTACTGCATTTGAAATAACAATTTCTACATGCTTTTTATAATGGTAAAAGTTATATTTTAATTCTAATTTTTAAATTTTCAGGTATTTTTCTGGTTTGAATGAAAAATTTAAATAATTGCAGGGATACCATAAATATTCTTGCCGTTTGCAGCTAAATAAAATAAGTTTATTCAAAATTTTCACGGATAATTCTAGTTTCAGTTGACAAATCAGATTGTTTGTTAAAACCCCCCAAAATTACTGCATTTTACATAACTATGCCACATGCTTTTTATAATGGCAAAAATTCAATTTTGATTTTCCTATGCAGGACATTTGCATGACACCACATTTGCTGTTACAGAGCTATAGAAAAATGCAGTTTTTTGTAAATAGAAGTTCTTTGTAAAAATAATGATTTTGTTTTAAATATTCTTTGTTCATTATAAAAGCACGTAGATGTATCAAATTCCTGATGTAATAATATAAGCTACTTACTTACTTACTTAACATAAGCTACTACAGTGTTATAGAAAAATGTAGTTTTTGGTAAGAAATTTTATTTTAAAATCATTCTTTTTAATTATAAATGGTTTTCACCACATTAATTTCGTTTAAAATGAGTTATTAAAATACTTTTTACAATGTGCCAGTGCCAAGCTATCTGAGGAGGTAAAAAAAATTTTTGTATATGCAGAATATCCTGATTGCAACCACTTTTCTTGATTTTAAAGACAATTTATTTGCCTTATTGTTCAAGCCAAGGAATGGTAAGTCTCCTATATAGGAGTTTTGGACAAGGTGTTTCTAATAGTTTCTAATAGGTGTTTCTTCTTGTTTTGATCTGACGCTATTTTTAGGAGTTATGTTTATTACATTTCTTGGTATCGGACGTGATCGTTGCTTACTCGGTTTGCTAGGTACCGCTGTAAACCGGATGCTAGCTACCGCTACAACCCGGATTCTTGTTATCCAAGCCAAGGGACGCTAAGTTTCCTGTGAAGGGGTTTCAGACAAGGCAATTGTAATAGCATATTTTGTCTTTCAATCTGAATCTATTTTTAGTTCTTTAAGCATAATATGAATGAACCACAGGGTTCAGTTCCCTTGGGATTGACTTCACTCTTTACTATGAACTTTACAAATTTTTTAACATGATCTGTATATAAAATATTTAAGTTACTCTGTGTTGAAGTTCGTTCTTAAAAATAACATTTACTATGGACAACAGTTCGTTCTTTAATATATTCCAATTTCCAATCGAATTAGCCCTTTTCGAAGTTCCTACGACCACTCGTTCGATACAAAGTGCCCTGGTCTAAAAGAAACAAAGAAAGAAATAAATGATACATTGAGCCAGAATTATAACTTCAGTTAATATGGACTACAGTTCACTCCTTAATGTAATAATGTAATTCGTTCTTTAATGTAAGTAATGCAACCCGGATTGACAACCCAGATTATGTAAACCCTGATTACAAACAGGAAAAATCCTAAGGCTTTTTCTTCTTTGGAGTAGTAAGAGACGACTCTTAAAGAATAAGGGAGCTAACTAAGTCCAATGTATGCAATGTTTTGTTCTTCTAATGATCGTCTTTTAATATAATAAAACATGCCAACTGGTCGAAACTGATAGTTCACTAAGCATTTTTTTTTTGTATTCGTTAATTTTTGACGGAGATACCTCATTTTTATTTTCACTAAAAATCTCAGATGCAATTCCACACCCTTGGATGTCAATGCCTGCATCAAAGCCAAATTTGCTTATCACTGTTTCTGTGATTTTCCCATTGAATTGGCTCTACTTGTTCTGATATCACCAAGGGCATAAAATAACTTTGAGTCACTTCGATGTCTCCAACTGATTCAGACAACGGATGATTGCCTTGCACAAAATCTTCAATTTTTATTTCTGCTCCTTTATAGTTATGCTTTATTATAATAAATATATCGATCCTTTATGTAAATAAGGTTCGTTCTTTACTGTAAAAAAATCTAATTCTTTTGATTCATCTATTGATATTAAAATTCCGTTTTTTAGAATTTCGGTTACTATTGAGACAAGTCGCTCTTACTATAGAGTTCGTTACCACGAACCGTTTGATTATTACTTCTGTTACCATGGGTTACAGTTCGTTCCTTAATGTAAAATTTTGTCAACAACTCTCTTTTGATCAATATTGAGTGACTCAAAAATCATTTTTTACCCTGTCTTCGGTGTCACCATTTAAAATCTGTTTGTTTGCGTCTAACAAATCCTCCATAGCATCTGCTGCTTTGTCAATGACTCCTCCCTGAATTGCATTTTCTGGGTCTAAAGTTCGTTCTTTAATGTAAAAGTATCTAAAACCTAGCATAAAACAAAACTAATTTTAAAATTTTCAGGTATTTATCTTGTTTGAATTACAAAATTAGTATTATTGGTTAGACACCATAAATATTTTTGCAGTTTACATAATAAGTTTAGCGATTCTGGACTGAAAACTAAAATAATTGCATTTATGAGACAATAATATGGAGATATGTACTTTACGGGTTACAAACCAAAAAAAGTTTGGTTCCAGGATACAATAATAAATTTGAACTGAGATGAAAAAAATTTTCTTCCAGGAGACAAAAAGCAAAACTAATTTTAGAATTTTCATGTATCTTCGAACATTTGAACCTTTTATAATTTATAATGATGTATAATATAAATCGACAGTTTGTTCTACTACACAGAGAATTTTTTGCCAAATATTCAGTAGAACTAAAAGAACTGTTTAAAACACAGTTAGAAATGCTTTTTTCTTGAGTCGGTGTTCCAGGAATTTGTTCTAAATCATTAGTCTTACAAACACATTTACTAATAACCCTAACAGGCTCGTTTTCGCCATAATTGAAAAACATTGCTTTTCCTTCGCTGTTGATAGGTATGCTTGTATATATGTTTTTATTGCTGCTACATAAAGTGCAATTGCTCCTTCCAAAATTAATATACGAATTTTCAAAGAAGTACGCCTCCGTATATTCACTGTGTTGTCGAACATTTTCCATTGCATCTGTAAACTGTTCCGCAGTTGCCAATCCATACCTTGGAAGCTTTTCATTAAACTGACAACATTTCTTTTGGATATTACTATGAAGCTTTGCCAAGGAATTTCTAGCCGACTTTTCAACAGCATCCGCTCTTTCAAAGAGAATTTTAATCTGTAATTTTGAATACTTTTCGTGATCCTGGTAAAACATGCGTAAAATGTTTCTCAATTTACGAAGATCAGCCTGCATTTTTGCCATCTTCTTGTCTTTCTGAATGTAATTTTTCCCTTTGTCCTTATGCGTTCTTCGGTACAACCTCGCAGAGAATTTAATTTTTTCATTATAGCTTTTGTCACCCCAGTATCTACCCATTATTCTGGTAGCAACTTTTTTCTTATGTTTGTTTCGGTAATCTTCATCATTATCATACCGTTCCCTGCTCTTTTGTCTAGCCTGCTCAATTCTTGCTTCTCTGTAATGTTCATCATTACCATACCGTTCCTTGATCTTTTGTTTGGCTGTCTCAATTTTTGCATGTCTATAATCTTCATCATTGTGATAACGTTCCCTGCTCTTTTGTCTAGCCTGCTCAATTGTTGCTTCTCTATAAACTTTATCATTGTGATAACGCTCCTTGATCTTTTGTTTAGCCTGCTCAATTCTTGCTTCTCTGTAATGTTCATCATTACCATACCGTTCCTTGATCTTTTGTTTGGCTGTCTCAATTTTTGCATGTCTATAATCTTCATCATTGTGATAACACATCTTGCTGTTTTCTTTTGCTCTCTCAATTATTACTTCTCGATACGCCTGGTCGGTTGAATACCTTTGTTTTGCTCTCTCAATTATTACTTCTCGATACACCTGGTCGGTGGAATACCTTTGCTTTTTTCTTTTCAAGTTACTATCTCTGTTGTTTGTGTAGTACTCTTTCTTCAACTTGCGTATAGCCTGCTTTGATCTAACCATTATTCTAATCAAGAATGAAAGAATTTTCAGTTTTGACTTTCCTTATATACTAATTATGACGTCACTCTATTCACGTCATAGCTCTAATATAAAACTATGATGACGTTCATTATTTATCTAGTAGGGTTTCAGACAAGGTATTTCTAATGATGTACTTTTGTTTTGATCTGACTCTATTTTTAGGAGTTTTGGGTTTTTATATTTCTTAGCATTGGACTGATCGTCTATTACTAGGTTGCTAGCTACTGCTGCAACCCAAATTCACATATATATTTATTTATGAGAGGCAGCCTGGCCGAGTGGTCCAAGGCACTGGTGTTAGCCACCAGTCTCTTCAGAGGCGTGGGTTCAATTCTTACCGCTGGTATACGATTATGTTTGAAAGACTGCAGTGTGAAAAGACATCAAAATGCAGTTTTTGGTGAAAAAATTTATTTCCTTTTAGAAATAATTTATTTTAGTTACTATAGATTTTTAACCCAATTAATTTCCTTTAAAATGAGCTATTGAACAACCCTCTACGATGTTCCAGTGCCAAGCTATCTCTGGATACAAAAAAATAAAAAAAAAAGAAAAAAAGAAAAAAATATCCCGTTTAGGCAGAATATTGTTGTAGCTGCCACTTTTCTTGATTTTCAAGCCAATATATTTCCCTTGCTGTTCAAGCCAAGGGACAGAAATTTTACTATGCAGGGGTTTCGGACAAGGCGGTTCTAATGGTGTACTTTTTGTTTTGATCTGACTCTTTTTTTAAGAACTATGGGTTTTTATATTTCTTAACATTGGACGTGATCGTCTCTTACTAGGTTGCTAGCTACCGCTGCAACCAGGATTATTGGACGTGATCGTCTCTTAGTAGGTTTCTAGCTAGCGCTGCAACCCGGATACCCCGGTAACCACCATATATCAGTTACAATGGGTCAGAGATCGTTCTTTACTGTAAATAGTTACAAAAGGTTTTTAACCCAATTAATTTCCTTTAAAATGAGCTATTGAACAACCCTCTACGATGTTCCAGTGCCAAGCTATCTCTGGAAACAAAGAAAAAAGAAAAAAATATCCCGTTTATGAAGAATGTTGTAGTAGCTGCCACTTTTCTTGATTTTCAAGCCAATATATTTCCCTTGCTATTCAAGCCAAGGGACAGAAAGTTTCCTATACAGGGGTTTCGGACAAGGCGGTTCTAATGGTGTACTTTTTGTTTTGATCTGACTCCTTTTTAGGAACTATGGGTTTTTATATTTCTTAACATTGGACATGATCGTCTCTTACTAGATTGCTAGCTACCACTGCAACCCGGATGTTTTGGCCTTATTATAATTGGTATGGTGAAATAATAATATGCATATGGTTCTTAAATCATACTTCTTTATGGTCCCATATGGTCTAGTGTCTAGGATAGTTAACTTTCACTTAACAGGTCCGGGTTCGATTCCCGGTGTGGGAAAATTTTTAACTCTATAATCTTCGAACATTCGAACCTTTTATAATTTATAATGATGTATAATATAAATACTGTAATCTTCACTATAGTGAAGTTGCCTATGCAAGTTAGTATAGGGAAGAGTTCGATCTTTATTATAAAATTTATTGCTGCTACATAAACTGCAATTGCTCCTTCCAAAATTAATATACGAATTTTCTAAGAAGTACGCCTCCGTATATTCACTGTGTTGTCGAACATTTTCCATTGCATCTATAAACTGTTCCGCAGTTGCCAATCCATACCTTGGAAGCTTTTCGTTAAACTGACAACATTTCTTTTGGATATTGCCATGAAGCTTTGCCAAAGCATTTCTAGCCGACTTTTCAACAGCATCCGCTCTTTCAAAGAGAATTTTAATCTGTAATTTCGAATACTTTTCGTGATCCCGATAAAACATGCGTAAAATGTTTCTCAATTTACAAAGATCAGCCTGCATTTTTGCCATCTTCTTGTATTTCTGAATGTAATTTTTCCCTTTGTCCTTATGCGTTCTTCGGTACAACCTCGCAGAGAATTTAATTTTTTCATTATAGCTTTTGTCACCCCAGTATCTACCCATTATTCTGGTAGCAACTTTTTTCTTATGTTTGTTTCGGTAATCTATATCGTTATCATACCGTTCCTTGCTCTTTTGTTTCGCTGTCTCAATTTTCCCTTCTCGATACCCCTGATCCGTAAGATACCTCTGTTTTGCTCTGTCATATTTCATTTTCTTAAATCCTGGATCACAAGACATCTTAGTAGCAATCCTTACGCGTGCTCGAGCTTTATTGCGTTTGGTGGCATTTTTATCTCTTTTAAATAAACTTTTCTTATATTTCAGGATGTTAGCTTTATTTTTTGTGTAGTAAAGTTTTCTATTAGTAGAAATTTGGATTGTTCTATTTTGATATTGTTTTTGGTTATTCTTTCTTTTTTTCCACTCGCGTGAGACCATATTTTTTCAAGATTTAAAATTATTAAGCACACAAAATCCCGTGTCGAGTATCTAAAACCTAGCATAAAACAAAACTAATTTTAAAATTTTCAGGTATTTATCTTGTTTGAATTACAAAATTAGTATTATTGGTTAGACACCATAAATATTTTTGCAGTTTAAATAATAAGTTTAGTGATTCTGGACTGAAAACTAAAATAATTGCAATTATGAGACAATAATATGGAGATATGTACTTTACGGGTTACAGGATACAATAATAAATTTGAACTGAGATGAAAAAAAAATTTCTTCCAGGAGACAAAAAGCAAAACTAATTTTAGAATTTTCATGTATTTTTGTTGTTTAAATTAAAAAATTACTATTACTGATTAGGCATCATAAATATTTTTGCAGTTTACATAATAATTTTAGCGATTAAGCCAAAAAAGAAAATTTTGGTTCCAGGAGTTTCGGTTACTATTGAGACAAGTAGCTATTATTACTATAGAGTTCATTACATGGACTGTTTTATTGCTTCAAAATTCAAATATCTTTGAAAAGACTGCAGTATGAAAATACATCAAAAATGCAATTTTTTTGACAAAATTGATTCTACTTTAAAAAGTATTTTATTTTTAAATACAAAAGTGACTAGATGTTGCAATTTCCTTTAAAATGAGCTATTATACAGCTCTCTATGATTTTCCAGTGCCCAGCTAGCTGAGCAGAAAGAAAAAGCGGAAAGAAAAAAATATCCCGTTTGTGGAGAATAACGTGGTAAAAGTCAATTTTCTTGATTTTCAAGCCAATATATTTTCTTTGTTATTCAAGCCAAAGGGAGGTAAGTTTCCTTTATAGAGGATTCGGACAAGGCGGTTCTAATGGTGTACTTTTTGTTTTGATCTGACTCTTTTTTTAGGAGTTGGGGGGTTTTATATTTCTTGACATTGGAGGTGATCGTCTCTTACTAGGTTGCTAGCTACCGCTGCAACCCGGATAAGAGACGAACCTCAAACAATCAAGTAGCTAACTAATTCCAATGTATGCAATGGTTTGTTATTGTAATGATCTTCTTTTGTAGTTTTGTAAGAAAAATGATTCTATTTTAAAAAAATTTGTTTTATAATAACCAAATATTTTTAACCCCATTAATTTCTTTTAAAATGAGCCATTAAACAACTCTCTACGATGTTGCAGTGCCAAGCTATCTATGAAATTACAAACCTATACTTTATTTAAGTGGCGTATAAAATTTAGTATAGGCAAGAGGTTGTTCTTTATTATAACTGGGTTCGATTCCCGGTCAGAACTTTTTTAATATATGGAATTTAAAGTAGTATCTCTTAAATTTAAAATTTAAAAAAGAAACTCAGTTTCCCTACCTCTTAGCTAAATATATTAACTTTAATATAAATTAATAAAGGCAAGAGGTCGTTCTTTATTATAAATTTTCAAAATTAAATTAATTACTATGGGTTAGAGGTCGTTCTTTACCATAAAATTTACTGCAATATTGTCGAAAGAACGTGTATAAATATTGCATTCACTCATTACGTCACATATGGTTATCTTTTAATGTATTATTACAAAAAGGAAAAAGCCTACGGCTTTTTCTTCTTTGGAATAGTAAGAGACGAACCTCAAAGAATCAGGCAGCTAACTAAGTCCAATATAATCAATGGTTTGTTCTTCTCATGATCGTCTTTTAATTTGGCGTTTCTTACTAGGTTGCTAGCTACAACTGCAACCCAGATTATGTAATTAATAGGTTGCTAGCTACCGCTGCAACCTAGATATTCTTATTTCTTCTACTATGGGCTAAGGTTCGTTCTTTACTGTAAACAACCTGGCCGAGTGGTCCAAGGCACTGGTGTTAGCCACCAGTCTCTTCGGAGGCGTGGGTTCAAATCTTACCGCTGGTATACGATTATGTTTGAAAGACTGCAGTGTGAAAAGACATCGAAAATGCAGTTTTTGGTGGAAAAATTTATTCTCTTTTAGAAATAATTTATTTTAGTTACAAAAGGTTTTTAATCCAATTAATTTCCTTTAAAATGAGCTATTGAACAACCCTCTACGATGTTCCAGTGCCAAGCTATCTCTGGAAACAAAGAAAAAAAGAAAAAAACAAAAAAATATCCCGTTTAGGAAGAATGTTGTAGTAGCTGCCACTTTGCTTGATTTTCAAGCCAATATATTTCCCTTTCTGTTCAAGCCAAGGGACAGAAAGTTTCCTATACAGGGGTTTCGGACAAGGCGGTTCTAAAAATGTACGTTTTGTTTTGATCTGACTCCTTTTTTAGGAACTATGGGTTTTTATATTTCTTAACATTGGACGTAATCGTCTCTTACTAGGTTGCTAGCTACCGCTGCAACCCGGATCTCTTACTAGGTTGCTAGCTACCGCTGCAACCCGGATAGCTACACTACTCTCCTTCTCTAACTGTAAAAATCTAAAACCTACTGCGTTAATGGCGCTTTACTAAAAACTATATGCGTCTTGAACAGTCTTGGAAAGTATAAACAACATCAAATTGAATATTTGACGCATAATGATATTAATTGTTGAAACATCCATCAGTTCAAGAGTTTATTTAACTGTAATTTTATTTCTGTCTTCGATGCTGTAAGAACTGGAAAAGAAAATATTTGTAATACAATTCGTTTTCAGTTAAACGCCAATGGCGCAGAAGGCTTTTGGTTTTTATTTACAATTAAGGAAGGGGGCAGTTTTTTTAATTAATTTAATGAAATGTCTATTTTAAATTTTTTATCGAATGAGCTTGAGGGAAAAAGGGTGTTTTTTTTGGGGGGGGAGGCCAGTTGACCTTTGAACTATTTTTACCAAAATTCTATCTCAAAATTTTCATCACATGGGTTTGGAAAAAGAAGGCTTGGAGGGAGGGGGGCTGGTTGCCTTCGGATCTCTTTTGACTATTAGAAAGTGAGCTCGAGCTTTCAATTTCCAATCAAATGAGCCCTCTCTGCAATTTCTACAAGCACTCTTTTCATAAGAACCATATATACCCCAGGGCATAACTTACAATGCCTGCCCCCTGGACCTGGGGGGTTTGGTCGACACCTGAGTTTTTGTTATCTGATATTTGAACAATTTCTACCTTAATGGTTATCTCAAAATTTTTATCGGATGCATTTGGGGAAAGAGCGGTGTGTTGGGGAGGGGGGGGGGGTAGTTGCCCTACAATCTTTTTTGTCTCTCAAAAAATGAAATAGAACTTTCAATTTCCAATCAAATGAACCATCTCTGAAGTTTTTACGAGCATCCCTTCCATAAGAACCATATATTCCCCCAGGGACTTAGTCTTCGTTATATAGTCTCTGAACTATTTTTTTTTTTTAAACGGCTTTCTCAAAGTTGTTATCGGATGGATTTGAGGAAAAAAGACATGGAGGGGGGTGGGAGCCCTCCAAACTCTTTTGACTCTTAAAAAGTGAACTAGAACTTTCAATTTCCAATAAAATGAGCCCTATTTGAGATTATACGAGCATCCCTTCCGTAAGAACTATATATGCCCCCAGGGCATAACTTAAAACGCCTGGCCCCGAGCCCTGGGGAATTGTGTCGACAACGGAGTTTTGTTGCATGATTTTGAACTATTTTTAACAAAATAGCTAGCTCAAAATTTTTATCGGATCCATTTGGGAAAAAAAGGCTTGGAGGGGGCTGGTTAACCCCCCCCCCTCCAATATCTTTTGTCGCTTAAAAAGTGAACTAGAGCTTTCTATTTCCAATCAAATGAGCTCTCTTTGAAGTTTATACGAGAATTCCTTCAATAAGAACCATATATGCCCCACGGCATAACTTATAACCCTTGCCCTGAAGACTGTGGGGGGAGTGTCCTGCTCAAGGATATAATTTCAAGTACTTTCAACTACGTTGAACAAAATGGCTATCTCAAAATTTTGATTGGATGTGTTTGGGGAAATGGTGGGCGTTGAAGGGTTGTTTCTTTCGACCATTAAATTAGTAATTTCTTTCGACTATTAAAAAAGGCACTAGAACTCTCGATTTCCAATCGAATGAGCCCCCTTTGATGTTTATACGACGACCTCTTCTATATGAAGTGCCTCTGAGGAAAAAAATAATAGCAATAATAAAACATTGGAGCCGTAAGGCCTTTACTATAGGCAACCCTATAGCGTTGCCTCTGATAGCTGAAGACACTGTTATATTCTCTTTGGACTATTGGCTACAAAATGGTTATCTCACAATTTCGATAGAATGTGTTTTGGGGAAAAGAGGATATCAGGAAGAGGGGGGGGGGAGCTATTTTCTCTCATCACGATTGATTCTTAAATTTGAACAAGAAGTCTACATTTCCAATCAAATGAGCCTCCTCTAAAGTTTACAAGACCACCTCTTCATGAAAACCTTGCATCCCCCCGGGGCATAACTTAAAACCCTTATACCCATACTTTGGGGGGTTGTGTAAGCCCCAAAAGCCGTGTTATGAGATCTTTGGACTATTTTTGAACAAATGGCTATTTTAAAATTTCTATAGGATGCAGGGGGTATAGCTGCCCTCCAATAAATTTGACTCTTAAAAATGGCTCTTCAACTTCCGATTTCCAATCCAATGAACTCCCTCCGAAGTTTACACGACCACCGTTTCCATAAAAACCTTATATTCCCTCAGGGCATATCTTACAACCGTTGCCCTGAGAACTGTGAGGGGGTTCTAATCCTCAAAGATATAATTTCTGGACTTTTAAACTAAGTCAAACAAAACAACTATCTCGAAATTTTGAATGGAAGTGTTTGGGAAAATGATGGGCATAGGAGGGGGGGAGGTGGTTTCCCTCCAATCATTTTTTACTATTAAAGAAGACACTAGCCCTTTCAATTACCAACCGACTGAGCGCTTTTCGAAGTTTTTACAACAAATGGCCATCTCAAAATTTCTATCAGATGCGTTTCTGGAAAATACGACGTGTTTGTGTGTGGGTGGGGGGCTATTTGCCTTCTGATCACTTTTACTCTTAAAAAGAACGCTATAACTTCTGATTACTAATCCAAAGAGCCGTCTTTGAAGTTTATACAACCGCCATTTCTATTAAAATCTTATATGCCTAGGGCGTAGCTTACAACTCTTGACCTTAGGGATATATGTGGGGGGGGTTGTTCTCCTCAAAGACATAATTTCTGGACCTTTCAACTACACTGAACAAAATGGCTATCTCAAAAACTGTGGTTGAATATGTTTGGGGAAATGATGGGTGTATGGGGGGAGGTCTGGATGACCTCCAATCGCTTTTGACTGTTAAAAAGGCCAGTGTTAAAAAGGCCAGTAGAACTTCTGATTACCAAGCAAATAAGCCCCCTCTGAGGTTTATACGACATACTTTTCTATAAAAATCAGAAGACTATGATTGAATATATTTGGGGAAATAATGGTTGTTTGGGGGGGTGGAGGGCTGGATGACCTCCAATCACTTTTGACTGTTAAAAAGGCCAGTGTTAAAAAGGCCAGTAGAACTTCTGATTACCAAGCAAATGGGCCCCCTCTGAGGTTTATACGACATACTTTTCTATAAAAAAAAAATAATTATATCTCCACAGGGCATAACTTAAAACCCTTGCTCTGAGGGTTCTGGGGGGGGCTTGTCATTCTCAAAGTCATAATTTCCGGACCTGAAAACTACACTGTACATAATGACTATCTCAAAATTTTGATTGGATGTGTTTGGGGAAGTGATAGACGTGGTGGAGGGGGAGCTGGTTGCCCTTCATGAGCTCTTTTGAAGTTCCTATGACATTTCTTTCCGCAAGAAGTGCCCTGGTCTTAAAAAAAAAAAAAATATTGTGCACATCCTTCACATCCATTCTTGGATGTGAAGGAAGATTTGTTTTGTGAGGAGGAATTAGCGACAGTACTAAAAGGATTAAAGAATAATAAGGCTCCAGGTGCTGATAGGGTGGTAATTGAGTTTCTTAAATATCGTGGCTCGGAGGTTAGAAATAAGTTACTGAAGATTATGAATATGATTTTTGAAAAAGGGGAAGTACCTAAAGATTTTAGGAAAACCTTAATTAAGCCATTTTATAAGACAGGTGATAAAATTGAGTTTGGTAATTATCGAGGCATTAGTCTGGTCTCTGTAGGTAGTAAATTACTTAGTAATATGATATATTTTAGACTGAGAGATGCCGTTGACAAAGTTTTAAGAGAAGAACAGTACGGTTTTAAAAAAGGTAGAGGGTGTGTCGATCAAATTTTCACTCTTAGGCTAATAATTGAGAAGTGCCTGATCTTTCAAACACCTTTGGTCCTCAGTTTTATAGATTATGAGCAAGCGTTTGATTCTGTTGACAGAAGAGCTTTAGTAGAGGTTTTATCCTTGTATGGTATTAATTAAAAAGACTTTTTCCACAAAACAAGTTTTTCAAAGAAAAGTAAAGAACTCCATTAAACAAAAAATTGGCAAAATTAAAGTCAAATAATCTACCAAGCGTGAAACTATAGTCAGTGATCCAAAGCTCGCTATCGTTCAAAAAAGGGATGGGGTTGCTCATATCAGCTGCAGTTGGTTTGAGGGTGGATTGTAGGGTAATCGGGGGCGCTTACAACGAATATCGGGGTGTACAAGTTCGTACACATGCAGAACATGGTCATTTTAGCCTATAAAGTCAAATTTGGCCTATAGCGACGTCATACCTCTCTTGATTTTTTTAAATGGTAAAATAAACTGAAAACTGTATAAACTTTACGCATTCTGAATCCCAAGAATAAGTACTTTCGTCTGGTATTTTTAGTTTTTCTCCACAACTTTGATTTCTTTAGTTATCCCTATTTGATTTTGAAAACAAGGGTTTTTTTAATATTCCTTTTCTTAGTTTTTTCGTTTTTTTGAAATTTTTGCCTACACAAGTATATTTTTTTATGCTTTATTTGAATTCTGCTCGTCATTACAAGTCAAAATTTGTGCCTTTTTCCCAAAAAATATTAATTCTTGAGCAATTATTTATTTTTTCTAAATAACGTCATAGCTTTCCGAAATTAGCCTACTAGGTCCTATTTTTATTTTTTATTTTTTTTTAATTGTTAAAAAAATGAAAATGAATCAAACTGCATATCATTCGAACTGTCCAAATATCTTTTACTCGTTGTTAATAAAACGAAGTCGATGATTGAGTATGTAAGACTTTATAAACGTTTCAACAAGAAAATCCCCCCCCCCCCCCCCCCCGCAAAAAAAGAAAATTTTCTGAATAGTGGCGTTTTACTCTAAATATTTTCAACACAAACTATAATTTTTATTTCACAAAACGATAGATCGCTCTTTTTTGAATCAAATAATTTATTTACATTCTATACAACTAATATTTTTAACCAGGAAAAAAACAACAACAGATGCCTCGTTCTGCGATCGCATGAGCGAATTTGGTTTCCACAGCAATAAAAAAAAAAGCGGAGCATCTTACATATCGCGATTTAGGTGCATCAAGTACTTAGCTATAAAAGGCTAATTTCTCCTTTATAGGTTAAAATCGTCAAGTTCTACATTAGTGCGAGCATGTGCACCCCGATATTCGTTTTAAGCACCTTAGATTACCCCGGCATCCATACTCAAACCTACTGCGGCTGATGTGAGCCACCCCCTCTCTTTTTTTGAACGATAGCGAGCCTTGGATCACTGACTATTGCATGAAGTACTGAAAACTACGACATAAAAGGAAAGCATTTGGGATATTTATCTGATCTAGTTAATGGTAAGGATTCCGGCAACAACGATTTTAGGGCGTGTCAGTTGTCTTGCGTGAGGCACACCATGTTGGTACAACTAGTTGTGAAGCATGTAAACAGATAGGAGATGCGTTGGACAGCATTGCTCCGCTTTTCTCGAAGCACAACGAGTCCAGATCTACCATAAGGAATCATAGCCTCTGAATTAACTATTTAGATCTTATCCGTACCGGTAACGACTATCTTTTATGCTGAAAGAGCTGCAGACTATGGATCACACTTAAACGCCAGAAAAGAGATTATTCCGATTTCCTTCGAACCCGGAAACCATTAATACGCCACAGTTGCGCTTAACTACCTAGAAGAAATGCTACCCCTGCCTGAAAAAGCGCCGGGAAGTTCACAGAGTGTTTGTAAGTGGCAATTTTGTTGTTAGGAAAACAACCATGCCGTTTTGCAGCATTGCATGCAATCTGGCTTTAGAGTCGACCGTGAATCTGGACATCAAAGGTCATCGAAGAGCGTTCTGGTGTCTTTGGTGCGACATGGAATGAAAATGCCAGGGATCGATATCTGGCTACTCTTCCCTTTCTCACAGCAGCCACCAGAACGCTGAAAGCAAACCTGAATATGGATGACGAGGCAATCAAGCATCATGAAGATACCACTGCGTTAACAAATCTGACAATAAAAGGTAAAAATCGGATTATGGACTTGGTAGAGTGGCTCGGAAACCTATTCAAGACGACGAGAACAGAGACGTACAACTTTATGACAGGGGATAGAGCTCCAGAAGCAGTAGCAAATAGTCTGCTGAACTTCCGAGACATTGGCTTCGAAGCCATTAGCTCATATCTCGACGGGACATCCACGAAAGTAAAAGTTACCATAGTACAAACTTTCGCCTCTGTTGCCAAAAAAGGAAAAAAAACAGCCACAAAAAAAAATTTGGGGGAAACTGAGCCGCTTAAACGAGCTCTCCATCTTGCAGATTCAACACAAACTTCGTCCCTCTGTGAGCTGCTGAAGTACGAGCTACAGCCATATCCGGCCTCACTTGCAGCATTATCACCAAGTCGTAGAGAGCCTCAGTTACGTACTGCCACAAAGTCAACAGCCTTGAACTACATTCTGCAACAGTCTGGCTTGCAGTCATGGCCAAAAATTATTCCACATATGTTTTTTGAAGACTCTCCTCGATCTGACCGTATAGTTGATGTCATGAGTGTCATAAGGTGTTATCGACCAGAACAAAATGAGACACCAGCAGATTTTGGAATAAGAGTTTACGATGGGATTTTTAGGAACATACCTAAAGCTTGTCAGTCCATCCATTTGGTTGGTGACAGGTATGACGGTCATACTGACGAGAGAACTCATGATGATTACTCGTTCAACCTCAAAGAAGCATCTGGCTGTTAGAAAGAAGAGGAGATCCTAAAGGAAATATTTCAAGTTCGTTTACTTCTTTCCGCAAAATTGTAACATTCTGATGCGGGGTTTTCAGTAGTCGCTGAGCAACAGAGCAACTCTTGAAAGTTCTTTCCGAGGTCTGGGAGTACAAAATTTTGACCCGTCTGATGATTCATCTCTCTGGAGGTTTCGAGAGTCGACATAGTGAGCTGTCACCGTTACGCCTCATGGAAGCTCTGTTGATGACGATATCTCGCCTTGCCATGAGGAGACAGACACTCGGGTATTATACCACACAGCAATTGCCGCAAGACGAAAGAGCACACTTGTGATATTCAAGCCAACGATATTGATATCGTCTTACTAGCTGCATATTACTTCCGGTATCTTGCTAGTCTCGGACTCAAGCAGCTCTGGGTTAGCTTCCGTGCTATTGCATACCTATGCATACGGCAGCACAAAAACTAGGAGTAACATTTTGCAACGCCTTGCCGCTTGTCCACAGCTTGAGTGGATGTGACACCACAGGCTTTCTGTATTGAATTAAAAAGGTCCGGTTTTTTCAAGCTGCGAAGTCTTCAGAACTTTGTTGGGGTCTTTAGGTGATGAAGTTCGAGCCCTTGCAGAGAAGCCTTCATCTGCGCAAAGTAATGGTGTAGTCAACGTCTGTAGTGTGGTTACAGTGTATGGCAGAAGTACGACTAACTTCAATAGTCTGAATGATCTTTGAGCAGTTTTGTACTCAAGATTGGAGGATTTGCGGCTTTTACCACCAACTGATATCTCGTTTCTGCTTCATTTGAAAAGGTGCATTTTCCAGTCATTGATTTGGATCCAAAGCCACAGCCCTGTATTGATTTACCTCAGGCTACCGATATGGGCTGGAGAATTGAAGATCATGAACTGAAGCCAGACCTAGTTTCTGCGATGCCGCATGGGCTAGCATCGCTTACTTTTTGCAACTGTGACAAGACGAAGTGCGGCTCGCACTGCAAATGCTGCAAAATAGGTTTCTGTGACAGCGCATGCAAGGGAGGAGCTGACCCCCTAAAATGCCTACTTTCCAATGTGAATCAGAACGAGTCCCAAGACGAATACGAAGAAGAAAAAGAGATTACAGCCACCGTTTCATGTTCAGTTTTAAATATTTGATTTTTTATTTGTTTTGATATTAAACTGCTAATGCAGTCGTCTAAACCTTACTTTCAGCTGACAATGACATTTACTGTCTACTACGTCAGTGGCCGTTCACCCAATCTAGCCGATTGGATCATTGGCCCCTGCTATGCTGAGATTTAAAGAAAATAGTATCTCAAATCAGCCGTAGTCACCTCTGCACCACACTTTCACACGGCTTCGCCACCTTGAGGGTCGTATATGAGCCTACGTAAACCAGATTGTATCCAATACTACAGAAAAAATAAATAGTTGCTCAAAAACTAAGATTTTTTGGAAAAAGAGGCACATGGTTTGACTCGTAATGACGAGCAGAATTCAACTAAAGCATAAAAAATGTACTAAATTCGCGCATGCGATCGCAGAACTAGGGATCTGTTTTTTTTTTCTTGTTAAAACTATTGCTTCTTAGAATGTAAATAAATGATTTGATTAAGAAAAGAGCGATCTATCGTTTGATGAGATAAAAATTACAGGTTGTGTTGAAAATATTTCGAGTAAAACGCCACTATTCAGAAAATTTTCTCTTTTTCTAGGGGGGGGGATTCTCTTGTTGAAACGCTTGTATATTCTTGCAGATTCAAGTCTCGACTTTTCTTATTAAAAACATGTAAAGGGCATTCTGATGGTTCGAATGATGTGCAGTTTGATTCGAATTTACTTTTTTAACACCTAAAACAAAATTAAAAAAAATATCTAAAGTATAAGTTTGTATATCTAATGTGCCTGTCTTTCTCTGTTTGCATGTCTGTTTCTATTTGTTTGCATGTCTGGGTTGGTGTTTGCAAGTCCAAGTATCTGTCGTTGTTGGTTTGTATATCTAAAGTGCCTGTCTTTCTCTGTTTGCATGTCTGATTCTATTTGTTTGCATGTCTAGGTTGATGTTTGAAAGTCCAATTATTTGTCATTGTTGGTTTGTATATCTAAAGTGCCTCTCCTTCTCTGTCTACATGTCTGATTCTATTTGTTTACATGTTTGGGTTGGTGTTTGCAAGTCCAAGTATTTGTCTTTGTTGGTTTTGTATATCTAAAGTACCTGTCTTTCTCTGTTTGCATGTCTGATTATATTTGTTTGCATGTCCGGGTTGATGTTTGCAAGTCCAAGTATTTGTCTTTGTTGGTTTGTATATCTAAAGGGTCTGTCTTTCTCTGTTTGCATATCTGATTCTATTTGTTAGCATGTCTGGGTTGATGTTTGCAAGTCCAAGTATTTGTCTTTGTTGGTTTGTATATCTAAAGTGCATGTCTTTCTCTGTTTGCATGTCTGATTATATTTGTTTGCATGTATGGGTTGGTGTTTTCCAGCCTAAGTATCTGTCTTTGTTGGTTTGTATATCTAAAGTGCCTGTCTTTCTCTGTTTGCATGTCTGGGTTGGTGTTTGCAAGACCATGTATATGTCTTTGTTGCTTTGTATATCTAAATTGCATGTCTTTCTCTGTTTACATGTCTGATTCTATTTGTTTGCATGCCTGGGTAGGTGTTTGCAAGTCCAAGTATTTGTCTTTGTTGGTTTGTATATCTAAAGTGCCTGTCTTTCTCTGTTTGCGTGTCTGATTCTATTTTTTTGCATGTCTGGGCTGTTGTTTGCAAGTCCAAGAATTTGTCTTTCTTGGTTTGATTGTCTAAAGTATCTGTCTTTCTCTGTTTGTGTGTCTGATTCTATTTGTTTACCTGTCTGGGTTGGTGTTTGCAAGTCCGAGTATTTGTCTTTGTTGGTTTGAATGTCTAAAGTGTTTGTCTTTCGATGTTTGTGTGTCTGATTCCATTTGTTTGCATGTCTGGGTTGGTGTTTGCATGTCCAAATATTTGTCTGGATTATTTCAGTACTGTTTTATCGTGCTTTACCATGCCATTGTTACATTCTGAAGATGTGTCTAAGTTCATTTTGGATTTTTTTTTTATTGATGTGTAAGAGTCAGGTTAGGTTAGATTTTTAGAAGAAGCGTAAAACGTTCAATTTCTCTTCTGAATTTTATTAAAAAAAAGAAAAAAGGTATATTCCAATTCTAATTTTTTCCAAAGAAAATAAAATATTTCCGACCTTCTAATAAACATTCTAAGCGTTTGACATGCTAACATATCCTAAAATAATGGAAATATAACAAAGTAATGTATAATATATTTTTAATGAAATAACAACATGTAGCATATTAACACAAAAATATATTTCAGATATTATTATACATTATTAACATCGTTGAACAACGTTGGACATTTTGAATCTGTTCCATAAAATAATTTATCATATTCTCTTTTGATACTTGAGTTACTCACTTCTCTTAGTTGATAACCAGTAGAATAATCAATCATCCTTTTTGCTTGAACATTCTAAGCGTTTGACATGCTAACATATCCTAAAATAATGGAAATATAACAAAGTAATGTATAATATATTTTTAATGAAATAACAACATGTAACATATTAACACGAAAATATGTTTCAGATATTATTATACATTATTAACATCGTTGAACAACGTTGGACACTTTGAATCTGTTCCATAAAATAATTTATCATGTTCTCTTTTAATACTAGAGTTACTCACTTCTCTTAGTTCATAACCAGTAGAATAATCATTCATCCATTTTGTGTCATATACTATTTTTACAGGAGTGTCACCTACTGGCTCAATCTGCATTTCTTCTTTAGTATTATTTGATTCATTGACTATATGATCTATAGTAGTAATAATGCTCACTTGTGCTTCATTTTCCATCAATTTATCTTCGTAATCATTGATAATATTGTATGCCAATGCCCTTTTTAATTTGCAGGCGACTTCTCTGTCTATTTTCACATTGCGTTCACATAGGTAACATTTCTGGCAGGCAAACATGATATGGTTTATTACGTTATTGCAGCTGTAGGCCTTCCTTTACCCCTGTTCTGTGGTGTGAATAGTAATACCAGAACGATGAGAGTACGATCTGTCAATTGCTAACGTGTTACCAGAACCATTAGCAAGAAGATGACCATCTTCATCAACTATTATTCTTAAGTTGGCATTTTTCTTTAGCACTATCATCTTTGATGCTCTCACTATCGCATATCCACCTTGGGCAATGTTGAATGATTTCGATAGTCCAAAGAAATTTAGCTTTACACTATCATGACAATGCGCACATACATTTCCAATAAGATCTCCATTAATGCTTGTCTCATAGTTTAAATAACGATCTATGTCGGCATTCAACACGACGATGATTTTATCGTGTGGACACACTTTCGCTGAATAATTCATTTTCACTTTTTTTCTAAGTATAAAAAAAGGGGTTTATCCTGCCAAAGTGTGAAGATTACTGATTTAATACCTACATTTAACTAGGTAGTGTCAATAACCCGCCATAGAGTATCACTGAGACAGCCGCATAATGTCTATGACCAACCGAATATAACCGTCTAAGAAGTAAATACAGACCAGATCTCTGTCTTTTCGACAAACCTAAGCAGCCAATGGTTTGCAAAGAGACCACACCTGAAAGACCCTAGAAACGCGGAAAAACAAGTGTAAGAATCCAAGAGTATACTAACAGTAAAAGAAGAATAAGCGTTAAGGAGATTTTGTCTCCAAAACGTGCGAAAAACCAAGACACTTTACAAGGTCTTTACAAGTCAGGGATTGGAGGAGGCAGGAAAGGCCTAAATAATCTTGACAACATTTCGTGTTATGCAAACTCGGCTGTTCAGTGTCTCTTTAACATGCATGAAGTACTCTTTGACACGCTTACCCATTTGAAAGGCCATATTTCGAAAGAAATTGAACGTCTTGCATTGTCATCTCTTCAAAAGAAGGAATCAACCAAGATGCTTCCGAGTCAATATGGTATTTCAGAGTAGAGGCAGCAGTCATTATGTGAATTTTGGGAGGCTCTATTTGAAAGAATTAATTAAAAAAAAATTTCCACAAAATAAGTTTTTCAAAGAAAAAGTAAAAAACTCCATTAAACAAAGAATGTGCAAAAATAATATAATCGACCAAACGTGAAACTACCACAAATCAGCATCGATAAATAAATGAAACCCAAAACGAACAGAAATTACAATAAATAACCGAGTCAAACTCAAAACGAGCAGAAATTAACATAAGTTGGGCTCAAAACCTCTATGCCTTCCCAAGACCAGAACATAATTTGCACTTTACTGAAAAAATATAAATGTTTTTACTTTTATAACTTTAATAAATCAAATAATATTAAGATTTTTTTTACTAAATATCAGTATATGTATATTAAACTGACAATGCACATTCATTGGCATTTTTTTCAGTAAAGTGCAAATTATGTTCTGGCCTTGGGAAGGCATAGAGGTTTGAGCCCAACTATCATCCTAAAAGACCTAATTTCCAGAACTTTCGAATACGTTAAACAAAATGGATATATCAAAATGTTAATTGGATGTGCTTGGGGAAATGGTGGGCGTGAGAGGGGGGTTAGTTGCCCTTCAATCACTTTCGACTATTAAAAGGGCAATAGCCCTTTCAATTTTCAATTGAATGAGCCCTTTTGGATGTTTTACAACATTAATTTCAATGAAGACCTTACATGCTCCCAGGGCATAACTTAAAACCCTTCCCCTGAGGGTTGTGGGGGGATGGGTTGTCATCCTTAAGGACCTAACTTCCAAAACTTTCAACTGCGTTGAATAAAATGGCTATCTCAAAATTTATTGGATGTGTTTGGGGAAAAGGTGGGTGTGAGAGGGGGGTTAGTTGCCCTCAAATCACTTTCGACTATTAAAAAGGGAAGAATTTTCAATCGAATGAGCCTTTTCTCGTGTTTCTACGACAAACTTTTCAATAAAAACTTTATATGCCCCCAGGGCATAACTTATAACCCTTGCCCTAAGGACTGTGGGGGGGGTGTCCTGCTCAAAGTTATAATTTCCTGAACTTTAAACTGGGTGGAACAATATGACTATCTAAAAATTTTGATAGGATATGTTTTTGGAAATGGTGGGCGTGGAAGGGGTGTTAGATGCCTTTCAATCACTTTTGACTATTAAAAAGGACACTAGCCATTTGAATTTCCAATCGAATGAGCCCTTTTTGAAGTTTCTACGACGACGAGTCCAGTAAAAACCTTATATGCCCCCAGGGCATAACTTACAACCCTTGCCCTGAGGGCTGTGGGGGAGTATCCTCCTCAAAAACATAATTTCTATCTGGAAATCCACAACACTGAACAAAATGGCTATCTAAAAATTTTGATTGGATATGTTTGAGAAAAAGGTGGGCGAGAGAGGGGGGCTAGTTACCCTCAAATCACTTTCGACTATTAAAAAGGGCACTAGACCTTTGAATTTCAAATTGAATGAGCCCTTTTTCAAGTTTCTACGACAAAGATTTGAATAAAAACTTATATGACCCAGGGCATAACTTATAACCCTTGCTCTGAAGACTCTGAGGGGAGTGTCCTGCTCAAAGGTATAATTTCCTGAACTTTAACTGCGTGGAACAAAATGGCTACTTCAAAATTTTGATTGGATGTGTATTGGGAAAGTGGTGGGCGTGGAAGGGGTGTTAGTTGCCTTCCAATTACTTACGACTATTAAAAAGGGTACAAGCCATTTCAATTTCTAATCGAATGAATCCTTTTTGAAGTTTCTACGACAACGCTTTCTGGAAAAATTTTATATGCCTCCAGGGCATAACTTACAATCCTTGTCCTGAGGGGTGTGAGGGGGTTGTCATCCTCAAAGACCCAATTTCCAGAACTTTCAACTACGTTGAACAAAATGGCTATCTCAAAATTATCATTGGATGTTTTTGGGGAAAAGGTGGGCGTGAAAGGGGGCTTAGTTACCGTCCAATCATTATTAACTATTCAAAAGGGCACTAGCCCTTTGAATTTCCAACCAAATGAGCCTTTTTTGAAGTTTCTATGACAACGCCTTCTATAAAAAAAACCTTATATGCCCCCAGGGCATAGCTTACAACCCTTGCCCCGAGGGTTGTGGGGGAGTGTCCTCCTCAAAACATATTTTCTATCTCCAAATCAACTACGCTGAACAAAATGGCTATCTCAAAATTTTGATTGGATGTGTTTGGGGGAATGATGGGTGTGGGGGGCTAGTTGCCCTCCAATCACTTTCGACTATTAAAAAGGGCACTAGCCCTTTGAATTTCCAATCGAATGAGCCTTTCTTGAAGTTTCTACGACAACACCTTCTATAAATACCTTATATGCCCCCAGGGCATAACTTATAACCCTTGCCCTGAAGACTGTAGGGGGAGTGTCCTGCTCAAAGTTATAATTTCCTGAACTTTAAACTGGGTGGAACAATATGACTATCTCAAAATTTTGATAGGATATGTTTTTGGAAATGGTGGGCGTGGAAGGGGTGTTAGTTGCCTTCCAAACACTTTTTACTATTAAAAATGGCACTAGCCATTTGAATTTCCAATAGAATGAGCCCTTTTTGAAGTTTCTACGACGACGCGTCCAGTAAAAACCTTATATGCCCCCAGGGCATAACTTACAACCCTTGCCCTGAGGGCTGTGGGGGAGTGTCCTCCTCAAAAAAAACAATTTCTATCTGGAAATCCACAACACCGAACAAAATGGCTATCTAAAAATTTTGATTGGATATGTTTGAGAAAAAGGTGGGCGAGAGAGGGGGGCTAGTTACCCTCCAATCACTTTCGACTATTAAAAAGGGCACTAGCCCTTTGAATTTCCAATCGAATGAGCCTTTTTTGAAGTTTCAACGACAACGCCTTCTATAAAAATCTTATATAAACTCAAGGAAGAACTTAAAACCTCTTCTCAAAGGGTCTTGAGAGATTTTCCACCACAAAAAGATATATTTTATATCAGGAAGTAACTTACGCAAAATAAAATGGCAATCGCAAAGTTGTGAGTGGAGGTAGTAGGGGGAAGGAGGGGCGTGTGGGGGGGGGCTAGTTGCCCTCCAATCTTTTTTACTATTAAAAAGGGCACTAGCCCTTTGAATTTCCAATCTAATAAGCCTTTTTGAAGTTTCTACGACAACGCGTTCTATAAAAACCTTATATACCCCTAGGGCATAACTTAAAACCCTTGCCCCGAGGGATGTGGGGGAATGTCCTCCTCAAAAATATATTTTCTATCTGGAAATCAACTACGCTGAAAAAAATGGCTGACTCAAAATTTTGATTGGATGTGTTTGGGGGAATGATGGGCGTGGGGGGGTTAGTTGCCCTCCAATTACTTTCGACTATTAAAAAGGGCACTAGCCATTCCAATTTCCAATCGAATGAGCCCTTTTCGAACTTTCTACGACATCTCCTTCGATACGAAGTGCCCGAGTATGGAGAAAAAACCAAAGAAAAACAACACATTGTGCCCACATCGTTCTTTATCTAGGCAGCGCTAGCGTGCTGCCTTTGATTGACTATGAGAACACTAACACTAATCCATTAATCATTGAAAGTGCACTAAGTGAGAAATTTTATTTCAAAAATCAAAAGTTTTGGGTGTGCGAGACCTGTCATTGGACTCAAATTGGGGACACATTCCCAGATCTAAAAGTTTGCTACTTTCCAGTTCCAGGGGTTCTTAACCCAGATGCACCTGCTAGGGAAGAAGAAATTGATAGCACGGACATTCAGTTTCATAGGATATTAAACCCACACCTAGTGGGCAAAAAATGTCCGTATCAACACAATCTGACACTGAAAACAGTATTTACCAAAACAAGTCAGTTTCTTGCAATCAATTTGAATCGAAGAACAATGATGCACAAAACTGTAGAAAGATCATAGAGATCGATGTGGACTCAATTTGTATCGAAACCAAGGATGAGTGTAATGTTACAGGCAAAAGTTAAAACGAATTTTGTAAGTCAACGCAAATGTACAAGATTATTGCTGCAGCAAATTACGTTGGTACAACTTTTGATTTTGCCCATTACTTTGTGTATAGACGAATATTTGAGGGACGCTGGTGCATCTGCAATGATTCGATCGTAAGAAATCAAAACCATGTGGATGCCACTGACGTATCAGATATGACTTCTCATTCTTGAAAAGTATTCCTAAAAATCGATATTAGATATTAGATTAGTTATTACATATTAGATTAGACTAAGGCAAAAAATAAATTACTATAGATATTAGGAATACAAGAACTACATAGTCTTCAATCATCAATCAATCATTTTATTAATACTAAACTATATTACAAACGTAAAGAAAAATTATTTAGCCCATGAAGCTTGGCTTGTTGTGGGCCTTACAATACAATAATAAAGTACTAAGACAACCATAAATATTACTCTAAATCAAACAATATATATGAAATAAAGATTAAAGAGAATAAACAATACCATACAATAAAAAAAAAAAAAAAAAAAAAAAAAAAAAAAAAAAAAAAAAAAGAATAACGATATATAAGGGAAAAATACAAAAGGAGAAACACTAGGAAAAGAGAAAACAGGGAAAATAAACGAAGGAGAGAGAAATTACTAAACTGGAAATACACGACGAATAACTGCCTTTGCAGACAGAAATAACGGGACATCCGGTGAGATTGAATTCCATAATTGAATTGATTTATAAACAGGAGACCTCTGGGCTGCTGTAGATGAACGTTTGGGCAAAATAAATCTACGAGAAGAACTACGTAGAAAAGTAGAGTACCTACCTGAGCCTGTCCTTGAAAAAAATTGCTGTAGAGGCGGTGGAAGTGTACCTAGAAAAGCAGAATGCGCTAAATAAAGATTAATTTTACTCACAATACGATCCAGCGGAGCTATTCGAGTATCATTATAAAGATCAGAGGAAGGGTAAAGCCGAGGGAGAAGAAAAGTAGCCTTCACTGCCCTATTTTGGGCTCTTTGAAGTGAGCAGAGAAGAGATTTATTAGTATTACCCCAGACAGAGCACCAATAAGAAAGGTAAGGAAAAATAAAAGCATAATAAAGAGAAAGCATAACATCTGGGGGAAGAAATGAGTTAACCCGGTGCAACATTGAAGACTGGCGGAAGATGAGGAAACGGGTGTGAGTTATATGAGGCTTAAAAGAGAGAAAACAGTCAAGATACACACTAAGAAATTTCACCAGAGCAGCTTGCGGTATAACATCATTCCCATAAGTCAGGATGATTGGCTCCCTTACGTATCTCATACGATAAGGGGTACTGAAGTGTATAATGGCACTTTTTTGGCTGTTGAGAGTCATACCATTTGACCAGCACCAATCTTTTACTTTATCAAGAAGTCCTTGAGCTAGGGAAGTGGCAGATGGCAAGTCCACTGCAGCAATTAAAAAGTTACTGTCATCAGCAAAAAGAATAGGGTGCACAAGGGGATGAAGACCATCAACGAGATCATTAATATAAATTAAAAACAAAAGTGGTCCAAGCACAGAGCCCTGTGGGACACCCTTCAATATAGGCAAAGTAGTGGAAGAATTACCATTAACTGAAACATACTGAGATCTTCCCGACAGATAAGACCTTAACAATTCCAGTGGGACTCCATGCACTCCAAATGAAGATAGTTTAGACAAAAGAACAGAGTGGTCAACCATATCAAAGGCCTTTGAAAAGTCAAGAAATAGACCCAAAACACACAAGCCCTTGTCCAGATTAACACGCACAAACTCTGTTGCATCTGAAAGTGCATACGAGGTCGAGAAAGTGGGACGAAAACCATACTGATAGTTAGTTATGAGAGAATTTCCTGCAGTCGTGTTAGTACTAAAAACAAATGAAGAGAGTCTACAATACACTACTCTTTCAACAACCTTAGAAATGACAGGAAGAATAGAAATGGGTCTATAATTTGAAATTAGAGATGAATCACCTTTTTTATGTAAAGGTAAAACATTAGCAACTTTAAATAAATGAGGGAAAACACCAGAAGAAAGAGAGAGGTTAGTTATGTGTGAGATGGGGTTAGAAACAAACTGACCAATTTTTTAAGAACATTATTGCTCAAACCAAAACCATCAACTGAACGGCTACTTGGAAGCTGGGAAATAATACTATAAATCTCAATATCACTGCATGGGGAAAGGAAAAATGACTTTTCTGCTATTGGAAAACTACTTACTCTATTCTTGGGTTGAATGGGAACTGAAGGAAGAGTGGTGAAATACAAATTGAAGGCACTTGCTGAAGAATTTTTATCCACAATAGATCCATCAGCATTCCTGTAATGACATGGGGGGGACTGTTTAAGTTTCTTGCGAGAAATAGCTTCATTAACTACATTCCAAACCTTACGCAAATTCCCCTTACACTCATCAATTCGACGCGAAAAATAGAGCTTTTTGGCTGCACGTACTGAAGTCGTAAGTACATTTTTGTAATGTTTATACTTCAAAAGATCATCCTGTTTTTTACTTTTACATGCAACCTTGAACAGAGACGCCTTCATATGTGTAGCATTAATCAGACCTATGGACATCCATGGGCATTTGGGTGTAGAATTCCTTGGTCTCTTCCTAAGAGGAAAATGCTTATCCAAAAGAGCTCCCATACGACACACAAATAAACTTGTTGCACATTCAACATCATTAGCTTCAAGAACACTAGACCAATCATTACTCTGAAGACTAAGAATTAAATTAGAAATTTCATTATCTGTAAAAGTTCTAAAAGAAGATTCACCTTGCTTATTCACAGCAATCTCAGTATTAGGTACAAAAAGTGATAGATAAATAGGGAAGTGATCAGACAGATCAGTGAAAACATGACCAGAAGTAAACTTCAATTTTGGAGAATGAGAAATAAAGATATTATCAATCAAAGTGGCAGAATTTCTAGTAGGATCATCACGAGAAGGAAAAAAAAATTGAGGTAAGTAGCCCAAAAAAAGAAAGGACATAAAACAGATGGTAAAATTCGTAACTTGATCCAACATTTAACATATTACAATTAATTAAAGTAAAAATTAAAGTCTTAGAAATTAAAGTAAAAAAAAAGGTTTTGTACATATTTTATGATTGCCAATAAGCGGTTCAGCCAATCTGGAGTTGAGAGTGGCTATTTCTTCGTTTACTGAAAAGAATTCCAGGGACGCTGGCATAGCAGTAATGCTTACGTCGTGCAAAGTCAAAACGATATGGATGCTTGAAAGATTGGATTACCAGTCAGATTGAATTGGATAGATTACCACGTAGTTTAAAATACATAGATTGGATGAGTTTGACTACCATATGGTTTAAGATTAAATTAGTTAAACCTATTTTTATAATTAAAGTAAAATAGATAGCACTTTCATATTTCTTATTGCTGTCAATAAAGCATTTAAAATTCAGATCCTCTTATCTCAGGCTATCTAGAAAGTGTAATTCTCGGAAAGATCGTAAGTATTGTAAAGCTACTTTTAAAATTCACTTTAAAAATGCATTATTTCGAGGCAAACCACAAGCAACAGGTTTCAAATAACAAAATCTTACAATTGTAATAAATGTTATTTCACCGACTATTTATCTTATTCTTGATAGCCTTTGTATATACTCAATATTGATACTCAATGTCTATACTTAAGAAATATTACTCTTAATTTTTATAGACTCCATACAAAGGATTCTTTTTGACAAGAGGACAACGTGACGGGACAGGAATATGTTTATTTTTATACTTTACAATTTGTAATATACTGCATAATTGCATGCTAGCCAATTATACTAATTTTATTATTTTGTCTTTCTACTCAATCAACGCAAGACAATCAGCGAGTGACGTGAGAATAGTTTATTTAGGGGTTAAAAGTGACGCGATACGAAAGGAAACTTCAGATAGCTAGAAACATGAATTTTATTTACATGCAATCTTGGAAAGGAATATCATTGTGAAGGAATTATATGACTTATAAACTTTAGATTTTTTTCATCTATATTTTTTCAGCCAAGGTGCCTGTAGCCTAGTTAATGTTATTCTTGGAAAGGAGAAACATTTTAAAGGAAGTATACCACCTATAGCCTTTAGCCTAGCTAATGTCCTTCTTGGAAAGGAATAACATTTTGAAAGAATTACCACTTAGAAATTTCTATCAAGTTTATTTTATTTCTATAATTTATTCTAAAATGTAATTTTTTTTACATTTTATTTCGGTAAAGTTTGTAGTTACAGCCATTTTTATTTACAATATTTTTTACACAATTTTGTGTGAGATGTCTTTAACTTTCTGTTTTTGTTCTTTCGTCTATTATTGCTGTTATACATTTTTGTGAAGTAAAAATAGATAAAAGTCTCAGTCTCCCTGTTTTGTTATTCAACACCAGCAATTCAAATTTGAAAAATTGGAGTCAGAGTAAATACTGAAAGAACTTTTTCTGTTTGTAGATTTTGCCTCCGTATAAAAAAATTTCCTGTGAGGAGAGGACATCCTTTTAACAGCAGAAGCTCAAGTAAAAACTTATTTTTTGTATACATTTACTCCTATTCTTTTAAATACTTTTTCTCTGGTTTTTTCAAATATGGCCGTAACTTTGTGTGCGTGTAACTGAACCACCGTGTAACTAAACCCCAAGCAACGGAACCCCTGTAACTGAACCACCGTGTAACTGAACCCCCGTGCAACTGAACCCTCGTGTAACTGAACCACCGGGCAACTGAACCCCGTTTAACTAAACCCTCGTGTAACTAAGCCCCCATGCAACTCAACCCCAATTAACTGAACCCCCATGCAACTAAACCCCCATGTAACTGAACCACCGTATAACCAAACCACTGTGCAACTGAACCACCGTGCAACTGAACCCTCGTGTAACTGAAACCTCGTGCAACTCAACCACCGTACTTATATTGGGTAAAACACAATAGGGTTATGAACCATAGTTATTTAACTATGGTATAGTTATTTAACCTTTGAACTGTTTTAAATAAAATGACCGTCCCGAAATTCAGATCGGATGTATTTGGGGCAAAAATAGGGTGGGGTGGAAGCCCTCTGATCACTTTTAACTCTGAAAAAGTGCACTGGAAATTTTGATTTCCAATCGAAAAAGCCCCCCCCCCCAAGTTCAAACAGAATTTTTTCTACAAAAACCTTATGTGTTAGCAATGAGTAACTAGCTCAATTTACAGCCCTTGCCCCAGATGCTGCTGGTGGGGGCGTTAACCCCAAAGGCATCTTTATTTGATCTTCAGACTATTTTGAACAAAATGTTTATTTTTATTTTGATGGGATGTATTGGGGGGGGGGTGCCGGTTAAGAAGGAAAGGCTGATTGTCCCGCGATAACCTTTGATTGTTAGGGATTGAACTTGAACTTTCAATTTCCAATCGAATGAGCCTCCTTCAAAGTTTTTACGACCATCCCTTCTATAAAAACCTTAATTTTTAACAATTGGTAACTTGCAATAACATACAAATTGCTGATACAGGTGTATCATCAATTTTTTTGGAACAGCTTAGCGTATCAAGATGAAACTTCTGGGGCATCTATCTGCTACTACTGCTATTAATACTGCTGCTACTACTGTTGCTACTGCTACTAATTCAGCACTATTACTACTACTACTGCTCCTACTGCGACCTATGCTACTATTAAACTAGCACTATTAAGGCTACGCTAATCAAGTTGAAAATTTGACAGAATGGGGTATTTGGGGTGGAACTTGAACTTAATCAAAAGACACCATGTGCATGCAGATTTTCAAAATGGCGTACCTCAAAAAGGGATTTGTGTATTAAGTTAGAGCTTTCAGAGAGTGCTAAATCTTGCAAAAACGGAGCGGCAAAAACGCTTGGCTCTTAAGCGTCAAAGCTTTAAATCCGGCCCTGTGCACGCTACTGCTAATGCTATTACTATTTTAATTACATTTACTACTACTACTACTAAGTCACCTACTACTACTATCAGTTCGACTGCTACTTCTATTTCAACCACTTGTAAGCTAAAAGTATTAAGATGTAAAATTAAGCAACTACATGAACATATAGGTTATCAAAAGAGTATATCGGCAATGGGATAGCAACAGCTAATTGTATTAAGTTGAAACTTCTAGAACTTGATGAGAGGAATCTTCAGCTGACCAAAAGGCAATATGTTAATACTACTGCTGCTACTAGCACTAGTGCTATTACTATTAATACTACTACTAATACTATTACTGGGACTACCATTACAGCTGTACCTAACGGTAATGAACGGTGTAAAGGTGAAATCTTCAGGGGAGCGCGGAAGGTGAACTGAATCACATCACGCCATCTGTATACAGGTTGCCAAAGGGCGCATCAGCAATATCCTAGGGACAGTTTGGTGTGTTGAAGAAAATAAAAGGTGCCATGTGCATACTGCTACTAATTCTACTACTGCTAATACGCAAGCTAAGGGTATTAAGGTGAAGCTGTCAAGGAATATTTTGCGGATATTGAACTGAATCAAATTGACTATGATTATGCACATTCTCAAAAGGGTTACACAGAAATACCTCAAGAACGGCTTCCATTAATAATTTAGACCTTTCAGGATACGTTCTGGGTGGGGTACTTCAAACTAGCCAGAAGGCTCCATGTACATGCTACTAATATTATTACTACGATTACTGTAACTAATAACGCTAAGCGTATTAAGGTTAAACTCCCTAAATCCATTGTAATGTTAATTTTCCTATGCTATGAAAAGAGATCTAGCTCTCTGACCCGGCATGTCAGCAAAACAAATTTTTCCACAGGGATCTTTGAAGAAGGATCTAAAATTTGGCCGTTCTGTTTTTTCTGATTTAATTCTCAAGAAATAGAAAAAAAAATCTAAAGTGAAACTTGGTAGCTTTTTTTGAAAAATTTCTGGAGCGTAAAAAAAGGACAATTTGAAAAAATTGAAAGTACCATAAATTTAAAAAGATATTTTAACATTAAGTGGCCCAGTTGAAAATTCTATTTTTTTTAAATTTATTCACGTACGATTGTTTTTACATTTCCAAAATTTAGACTCTTGTATAGCTTGTATAAAATCGACGAAGGCGAAATGGACTTCAAGTTGTAGCTCTTTTTTTATTTAGTATATTCCAAGCTTTTCAGCTTTTTATTCCGAGTCGTTTATTTTATATATATTTATAAAAAAAAATAAAATTTTAATTTATTTATACAGTTATAAAAAAACCCACAAAAAACCCCCAGTATTGAAAAAAAAACAAGGCTAAGACGGGTCAGAAAAAATTTTAAATAGAGTTTGACTGCTGAGAGAATCGTATGAGAATAACTAGGAGAAAAAAGATCAACAAAGGATGGCTTAATCTAAAACATGTGCGGTAAGTACATAAATTATACGTAATTTATTGTATAAATTACGTTGTATAAAATACGTAGTTTATTGTATAAATTAAATATGCTCTGGGAGCATATTTCCAAGTAGTAGTTTCCACAATTTTGCTAATAAAGCATTCTATTTTCATCATGTTTTTTTTCATTAGGTTTAATAGGTTTGGTTAAGTTAAAATAGGTTTGTTTAGGTTATGCGTTTAATATATGCTATGCTTTACATTATCCTATGCTATTTCATTAGCATTCACAAAACTTCACTTCTCGATTGTGTTTTATATAATAGGCAAGTACTAAAAATGGTGTTATTTGTCTTACTTTTTCCTTGCGAACTCAATTTTACATGTTGAGGTGTTCTGAAGACATTTTCCGGAGAAATTTTCACCTTGGTTGGAACTGGCTAGAATATTTTTCAATTGGAGGGGGGAATATCCGTGAGAAAAATACTTCATGGGGAAATTAACCATGGAATCATTTTTCAACTGGACAGGGAGGATTCTTTTTTGGTTAGATTAAGAATTTTGTATAGTATTTGATCCTTAGCGGCCTTAGACCTCATAAGCTGGGAGGGGGGGGGCAATGTTTGCCACCGGCGTATACAAATAAAAAAAAAAACCGCTGCCCCCACCCAGCCCCGACCTATAACCCCCAATGTATTGGATTAAGCTAATGAGGGTACCCAATAATTAAATTAAACAAAAAATCTTAGGGGAGAAGATAGGAGTACTCATTTTGCGATGAGACGCCTGTAATGGAAGGAACCTGAGCCAAGGTTAAATCAGGCTTATATGGGTGGTATGTAACGTGTAATGTATGGGTAGCAATTTATATAAGTTACAAAACGACACAATCATTCTCATAAACATAATCTTACTTTAAACTTTTTAAGAGGCAAACCATTAACAGAGGAGTGGGGGGGTGGTATATGGCACCTCAAAAACAGAGCGACTCGGCCCAATAGTAATCGAAACTCTAAAAAGCAGAATTTTTGTAACAATAGACCCATAAAAAAGTCAATTTTTATGCTTATTCCATATATATAATGCTCGTTAAGTTTAATATTATTTGTTTTTTCAACTTTTTCCTCAATCTTTTTTTGGTTTTTATCCTAAGGTTCAAGTGCCATTTTTATTGAGGAATCACCTACCTGGTGACAAGAGTAGCAGTGGTTCAGTCTGCCTCTGGACAAGAGTGAACTATACTTAAAAGTCAGCTGGCCTAAATAAACAAAATGAATACTTTCATTTCTTTTCAAGAGGAAAATGGTTATCTTCTAGGTATTTTTCTTATTTTTGCCTCTGATAGGTTTTGTTTTGGAAGTGGTTGCAAATGTGCTCTACTTTACTACTGTGTTATAGAGACTTTTTTTAATTTTTGAATCAGAATTCATCTTCAGAGTGCCTGATCCCAGTCAGAAAAGTAACAAATGACGTATGGTGTTATCCCTGATATAATCAAATAAAATTTGACAAGAACGCAATTGACAACCCTGATTTGAAACAACAGGAGCCGACTAGATTCACTTACGAACTCAGTTAATTTTTTAGTCCCCATTTCCCTCTTTTACACATAAATGATTATTGATAATTACACTATTCTAAATACATTGTGCGCGCCAAAAAGTTTAGCTAGAGTGGACCTCCTTTAAATTTGGTTTTCGGGAAAACATAGCATAATTAATTTCTGTTAAAATTGCCTTTTCGATTACTAACTTACTTTTCGTATTTCAGGTCTTACGTTCCACGTGACACTTCTATTGCTAATGAGTCTACAGATGATGCGAGGGATTCAGTATCAGATGCAGGACCAGCTCTCATTAAGAGAAATAAGATAATTCTGGAGGGTGTTGATTTGGGGAACATTCTAAATCTCATCTGCATAGTGAACCTTCTATTTTTCGTCCACGAGCTTGCTGAATGTTGCAGGCACATACTTCAGTTTAGAGAAAAAAGCCCGAAATCTGCATCGTTCGTGTATATAATGTTGGCTTGAAAAGCACACTAGTGACAGAATGTACTGCCTGTAAGTTGAAAAAACTAGTGAAAACTGAACCTGACCCACCCGTGATAAAGATCAAAGATTATTTAACATCTTTTTCCGAAGAAAATCCGAAATAATCAATTAAACGTTACACAAATGTGCATGGAGACCTCAATTTGAAGGCTACTTGGGGTGTCATGGGCTCAGGGGGAGGCTACGCAACACTTTGTGAGATTCTAGGTGTACTAGGTGTACTAGGTGTGCAAGGCATGTCACAAAATTTATTTTTGAAAACTCAACTTTTTGTAGGGAAAGTATGTACGGATACTTTGACAGATGTTTTACTGGAGAATTGAAAGGAATACCTACAACGTGCAATCCACAAAGATCGATAGGTCGATGATACATATAGACCACAGTGGTTTGTGACGGTGGGTGGAACAAACGGAGTAGGGGGCTTGATTATACAGCTAAGGATTGTGTGGCTTTAATCATTGACGCTTACACAAAAAAATTGCTGTATGTGGGCATAAAAAATAAATAGTACTATGTTTGTTTTTGGGCGAAAAAAGAGGTAAAAACTCCTCTACAATATGTGTGTCTTATGAATTATGATGGCCCGACATAGAGTATAGAGACGGATATTCTTATTGAAGGTCTTAGAGCGAGCGATGAAATGCATGGACTGCAGTACCGTCGTGTTATTTGAGAGTAAGACTCGAGTGTTTTATAAAAAATTAAAAAGAACAACTAAAAAGGTCCTATAAATTAAAAATAATAGGGTGAAAATAAATTTAAGAAAAACTAAACATAGTATCTATATAATATAGTGAAAATGAAGAAAAGTGCACAGGCAAAATTCCTAAAAAGAGATATTATACAAAGACTTACATAATACCTTCGTGTGGCAATAAAAAAAAATTAAGAAGAGGATTGTACAGCCGTTAATTTAAAAAATTTGCTCCACAAAGGCCCCGATCATGTCTTTGGAAATCATGTAAAGTGCAATTATACTTGCCCCCAAAAAAGTTAACTACCCAATATCTTTATAGAGGATCGTTGGTACAACTTGCCAGCACAGGTTCTCCAGCATATGAGAGATGAGGTTGAGAACGTGTGCAAGAAAGCAGATTTCCTTCTTACCGATGTAACAACGAACCTTGCCAAAAATTACATGTCAGTAGCTGCCAAGTTTTGCGGAGGCAAGCAAATTAGTAGGTCAAAGCGAGGATCATATCATGCCCAAATTGGTGGTGCAAGCTTGTCCTACGCAATCGGTCCAAAGTAGCATGCTTATACATGGAAAAAAACATTTAATCACAGTCCAACAAACATAATGAAGAAATTCTGTAGTAAAACCGCAAACCACTGAGCTAAATACAAGCAAAATCTGATACGGTCCTATAGTAATAATGGAGGTAGAGTCCAGGCCAAAAGAAAATACAATGAACAACTCTCTCTGGTAACTCTGACTATGGACCGAGCTGCAATATGCCTGATATGAAAGAAGAGGAGCTAAAAATAACTATGGCTAAATTTGAGGAGTCCTATCTTAAGAGCAGTGACACCGCTTTGAAAGAACTTTACAAGAGAACCAAAGGCCAATCTTCCAATGAAAACTTAATATATGAAAGAAATAATAGAATAACCAGCACGTACTTTCACAGAATAGCTATACGCAAACAATCAACTAAAACTGCACCGATTGTGAAAGATATTAGAAGTGGAGGTTGTGGTTACCGCTCAACTGCTATGCTGAAAGGTAGTCGGTTAGAACCTGTTGCTTTAAGAGCATAGGAAGAAAACATTGGCGCGGAAATTACGAAAGGTTAGGATATTGGTATTTTGGTTCACTCGACACACCAGTTTCTTGGTACTTCATTAGACGGGATTGTGCCAGATGGGACACCAATAGAGGCTAAGACTGTACATAATATTCCAGAAAACAAAACTATAATTGATGCAGCTCGTACGAAAGGCCTTGTCAAAGACTTCTTTCTGCAGAGTATCGGCTTAGATATTAAGCTCAAAGCCACTCACAAGTATTATAGCCAAATTCAAGGACAGCTTGAAATTTCAAAACAAGAAAAATGTTGCCTACTTGTCTATAATAACGAGAAGGAATGGGAAGTCCTTACAATTGAACGCAATAGAGAGCATTGGGCCCGAGTATTCCCGAGCCTTTTAAGCTTCTGGAAGGAAAGTCTTTTACCAGAAATAATTAATTCGTGCCTTCTCAGGAATCTAGAGCCCCGAGAACCAATAAATCTTGGAACAGCTATGAAAACGTTGGGCTATAATATCGGTAAGAGGCATATTTTCAACGCAAATAACACAAACCACAAAAAAAACAGAGAAAAGAAGAATTAGCAGCTGAAGAATTTTCGCCAATCATTTGGTCTGACTCTGAACCTGAGCCGTCGTGTTTGCTTGTATTTATATATTTATTTTTATAACAATTTAATGGGCGACTAAAATATAAATCATTTATCAGTTTATTTAATATTGTTTTGAGTCAAATTTGATGAAAAGAAAAAAATCTTTGATAAAAATTCAAGGCTTATCAGATTAATGATTCTTGGTTGATTGTTTATGGTAAATACATACCCAAAGGACGCTCTGGCTTTTGATGGGCTAAGAAGACAGGCGGTCAACGTCTGATTTGAGATAAGACATGACTTTTCATTTTAATACTTTGACTTTATAGGTTCCTTCTTTTATATTTCATTTATTTGATCATATCAATTTATGGTTATATTAAGTTTGACTTTTTATATGACTTTATTTCGGGTCATTTCAGGTTATATTATGGCTCTCTACTTTTCGTTGAATAGCTTATTGGAAAATGTGTTGTTTTTTTAGTCGCATTTACTGAAAGAGTTTCATTGAAGGTTAATCGTCGAAGTGCTTGTAGAGTTTTCCACTACTGGATTGTCATTTTTTTACCAAAAATATTTGAATGCAACAAATATTTTCAAAATTAAAAAATTTAAGCATTTGTCAAAATATTCGATAATCCGTAGTTTTGTGCAATACCTTTTTACTAATATTTTTTGCACGGGAGAATCGGGAGGCTTTTAATTATACGGATTGAATATTATATTTTCAGTCTGGCACTGAGGCCGTTTCGACCCTTGGCTAGTAGAAGGCAGAAAAAGGCAGGCGGTCAATGTCTTATTTGTGATAAGACCTGACTTTTCATTATAATGCTTGGACCTTATGGGTTCCGTCTATTCATCCAAAGTAGCATCTCTTATATTTATTTTGATTTAATTATTCATTTAATTGATATTTGTTTTATATTTCATTTATTCGATCATAGGAATTTGTGTTCATATTAAGTTTGACTTTTTATACGAATTTATTTCGGGTCATTTCAGGATATATTATGGCTCTTTACTTTTCGCTGAAAAGCTTTTTGTAAAATGTATTTTTTCCAAGTTTTGATATAATTATTAATTCTAATTGAAATTTATTTTATGTTCAATTTATTGTTTAATATCAATTTGTGTTAATATTAAGTTTGACTTTTTATATAATTTTATTTCGAGTCGTGTCAGTGTATATTATTGCTCTTTTATTTTAGTTTTAAAAATTATTTGGAAAGGTTTTTTTTTTTAATAATACTATTATTAGCATTAATTTAAATATTTTCATTTATGGTGAATTTTAGAAGTGTTGGTAGAATTTTACACTGCTGGGTTTGTCAGTTGTTTTTTGTTTTTTTTTTAATAGAAATTTAATTGAATGCAACATAGATTTATAAAAATATAAAAGTATAAACATTATTTAAAAATTTCCTATCGTTCGTTGTTTTTTGTAATAATTCTTAACTAATATTATTTTCATGGGGTGGATGAGTAGGAGGATTTATAATTATAAAGAGTGAGTATTATAATTTTAAGTATATCAATGAGGCCGTTTCCACCCTTAGCTAGTAGAAGACCTTGAATATACTTTTATCTTTTTCTAATATTTATCAAAATAATTGTTTCACGTACTGTTTTGTCAGAACTATTATTTTTTTTTTTTTTTAATAGATGCATGACAATGTGATTTATAAAAATATTCTGTTTTGTTGTATTTAGATAAAATAAAGAATTCGAACGTCACAAAAAATTCAAACTAATTTGTTTCTTGACTTATTTTTCTATTGAGGTTCCCATGTTATCATTTACGTTCAGTTGTTTATAGTTTTCAAACGAATTAGCTAGGAAGAATGCTAAACTTTGTCTTACTACGAATCGATATAGCCAAATTTTTTCTTCTAAAATTCGTTATTTTTATTTCATTTTGTCTTGATCAGGTCTTATTGACTGTTTGATCAATATCAATTAAGTTGACAGAAGAAAAATAATGTTTGTCCCATTTTGGGTTTTGGCAAATCAATACACAACAACTGACTTTTTAAAAAATTAATTTAAAAAAATATGTTCCACTAAATAAGCTTTTTTCAAAAAAAAATTAATCTATTAAACAAAAAATTAACAAAAATAGAGTCAAATAATATACCAAGCATAGAACTACCACAAATCAGCATATATAAACACATGAAACACAAAACAAACAGACATCAAAATAAATAACAGAGTCAAACTCAAAACGAGCAGAAATTAATGTGAGTAGGGATCTAAACCCCTCTGCCTTCCAAAAACCAGAATATAAATTTTACTTTACTGAAAAAATTAAAATGAATTTACTGAAAAAATGTGCATTGTTAGTTTAATATACATATGATAATATTAATTCCTTAAAATCTCAATTAATTCTTATTTCTGAAAATTATAAAAATTAAAACATGGGAAAGAATTTATTTCAGTTAAGTACTAACTTTCTGAATATTGTGCCTTTTAGAAAACAAAGGTGTTTCGATTTATTTCCCTTCATGCCTTTCTTATGCCCTGTAAGTTTCAACCCAAAAAAAGGAGAATTTAAGGTTTTTAGAAATTTGTGTGTCCCCACTTGATGTAACCAGTTTTTATTAATACTTTCTTTATCTTTATATGCTGATTAAAGGGGGCCTTCATTGGTCATGTCTATATGTCCTGTAAGTTTAAGGCAACTGGGAAAGGTTTTTTGGTCAGTTTTAGGCGATTAATATTGATACAACCAAACTTCTAAAATGTTATGTCTTTATTAGGGTCTAGTTGACCCTGTTTCACAAACACTGTAAGTTTCCAGACTATTTGAGACTGAACAAATTTTTGGGTTCATGAATTGACACAGCCAAAAATTAGTCTCAATCTGTGTAACAGTAATAATCTTGTTTTTTATGTCTTTCTTTTTTTTTACTTTCAAGAATTGTTTTTCTTTTCGTAAAGACGATTCAGTTAAGTTTAGTCAAGTTTTTATTCCCAGGCTCTTTACTAAAACTGTACGGATGCAAGTGGTCTCGGGACCTGGAAGCTGAAATCCTAATCGACCCGAGGCCTGATATCCTTTTTTTCCGGAAATTTCTGCATTTTTCTTATGCAAATTATTATATTTTTGTATTTTATTTTAGAGCCTTCCCCGAGAAATATTCATGCACACATCCTTCTCACTAAAAAAGTTAAATCACCAACCTGATTTGACTAAATCTACATATGATGGTGGGGGTGCATAATAGAACTTAGAAATTATCCGAACAAGTATGGTTTGCTTATTGATTGATTCTTTATACAAGACTTAATGATATTGAACCAACGGGATAAAAATTATATTGGGTCAAGAGATTTGAGTGGATTATAATTCAGAAACATTTAAATGGAACTTCAATTTCAAATATAAAGTGAACAAGAGGTTTCCGCACCCTTGCTACTTTATAAACTAGATAACTGAATGACGACCAAATTTTCATTGGCAGTCTGTTGCTATTATCTGGTTTTCAATGACTGTCCTACAATTTATCATTGCTTTGATCTGCTTTCTGGAATTATTGCTTTCTGGACTAGACATTATACTAGCAAAAACATGGTACCCATAGATTCGTATTCAAAACTATTTCCATATGCAATGACTGCTACCGTGATAATACCGTATCCCAGATCCCCTCCCAAATATGGTTCGATATGGCCCTAGTGAAACAGTTCGTGGTAACAAACTTTAAGGAAGGAGCGGCCCGGCTCAATAGTAACAAAAACTCTAAAAAACAGAGTTTTGATACAAGTCGATATATCAGTAGTTGAATTTTTATGCTTATTTTAAATATGTAAGTTTCATTAAGTTTAGTCTTACCCGGGGGTGATCGTATCGACTCATTAGTCTTAGAAGATCTTGAGAGGGCTCATTAAAACGGAAATTAAAAGTTCTAGTGCCCTTTTTAAGTAACCAAAAAAAAATTGGAGGGGAACTAGGTCCCCTTACACGCCCCTTTTATCGCAAAACGGTCCAAAAAAAATTTTGAGATATCCATTTTCTTCAGCATAGGTGAAAGGCAGGGGTGTAGCTCCAGCATTTTTATTGAGTGGGCAAACAAGTTCCACATCCAGAGAGTCAAGGAGCATGGGCTATATAATAGCTTTTTTCAATTTATTGGGGGGTCAACTGCCCCCCTTGCAAATCCCAAACGACACCACTGTTGAAAGGCCAAATAACTATGCCTTTGGAGATATCTGGGCCCCCCACAGTCCGTGGGAAAAGGTCTTTACGTTACTAAATTTGCCCATTATTCACGTATAGTATTTGTTATTGGTAAGTTTGCATAAATTTTTCAGGGGAGGAGGGTTTTGCTGGTGGGATTCTCCACGGGTATAATTTTCCATGGGGAGGGTGGTTTCCATGCGGTAAATTTTTCAGGGGAAATTTTAAACTAGGGGAATTTGCCGGAATTCCTCTACAAAAAATCTTCTTAGTTATTACTTTCTTATTGCCGACTCAATTTTACGCGTGGAGATGTTAAGGGTACTTGTCCGAGGTAAATTTTCACCAGGATTGAATTATCTAGAGAATAAATCTGTGAGCAAGAGGGATTTATCCGTGGAGATCATGCCAGATTTCCTGGCATTACTTAAAAAACGATAAGAAATTAAATAAAAAAAAAGTTTTTTTCAAGTGAAAGCAATAAGCAACGTTAAAACTTACAAATAAAAGAAATTATTACGCATATGAGGAGGGTTATTCCTCCTCAACACCTCAGTTTTTATACTAAAGTTTTAATTGTGTCCCAATTCTTTAAGAACGGCTCCCGAAACACAGTTTGTTTAATTAGAACAATTAGAAGCTTTTTCTAAAGTTCTAAAAAACTAGCGTGAAGAGCGAGGTTTTAAGGAGTAGCAACCCCCATCATATACGCAATAATTTCTTTTCGTTTTAAGTTTTAATGCTGCTCCTTACTTTCAGTTGAAAAAACTTTTTTTTTTAATTTAATTTCTATACAAAATTGTTACTTCCTTTGTTGGCTGGCATGATTTTTTGGCGCCTTTTTCATCATCTTTGGCTTCATAGCGCAAAAAATGTATTTTGAAAAAGAATATCAGTAACTTTGTATAGAACTTAGGGCTATATCTTGGCTCCTAGGGGGGAGGACGTAAAAGTCACGTTAGTGACCATGGGTAATAGATCGGTGCAATGTATGTTCTTTTGTTGCTACAGTGATGGATTCCAAAGAGGCCGTGCACAATCGTGCTAATAACTAAAGCTCCCCCCCCCCTCAAAAAATTACGAGGGGCGTGTTCATTATTTGAGGGCCACATAGAGTCATACAGTTTACTAGCGATATCTCCCTATCAAGCATCTATTCAACAAACCCATAATATAAAAAAGGAAGAAATCACCCTAAGGGGTGAATCTATTAGTGAGCGGGTTGTAAATGGGCGTGTTTCAAATTCGCCTGGTCTGTGCTTTCAATGTTAAGAATTTAAGTAGATTAACCTTAAAGTGAAACCTTTAAGGAATGTTTAGAGGATGTTTTAATTAAACACAAATATTACTTGCACGCATGTTTTCTAAAGAGCATATAAGCGTATCGGTACTTGTCAATTAGCTGGAACCCACGTGATATATTATATAGGAAAATGCTTAAGAAACTAGTCAAACGGGTTTCTTTCAATAGAGAATTGGATTTCAGACCGTGGTTTGTCACTGCTTTTACAATATTCAAACTTTTGTTGCTTGGGGTTTAGGGGGGAAAATGTATCTATGTTAGTTTGTGTATTTAATATGTGCTATGCTTTACCCCCCACCCCTAGTGTTCAAATATATAGCCGAAATTTGTTTCTGAACTATTATATTTTCATCCTATGTTGTTTTATTTCATTAGCATTAACCAAACTTCACTTCTTGCGTGGGTTCCAGCTAATTGGCATGTACTGCGATATCCTATATATCAGAGGCAACGCTATCTATAGTAAAGGCCATACGGCTCCAATGTTTTATCATTTATTTTTTTTATTTTTTCCCAGAGGCACTTCATATGGATGGGGTCGTCGCAGAAACTTCAAAGGGAGCTCATTCGATTGAAAATCGAGAGTTCTAGTGCCCTTTTTAAGGGTTAAAAGCTATTAAAACTCAGGGGTCGACATAAGCCCCCAGGGCCCAGGGACAGGCGTTGTAAGTTATATTCTGGGGATATATATGGTTCTTATAGAAGGGATACTCGTATAAACTTTGATTGAGAAATCAAATCGGGCTAATTTGATTGAAAATAGAATGTTCTAGTTCACTTTTAAAGAGTCAAAAGAGACCGACGGTTAATTAGAAACCCCCCACGCCCTTTTTCCCCAAACCCATCCGATAAAAATTTTGAGATAGCCATTTTGTTAAAAAATAGCTCAAACATCAAATAATAAAAACTCCGAGGTTTTCACAAACCCATTTTTTCACTTTGATATTGTTACTTTGATACCAGTTTTGATACTTTGATGAATATTTGATATTTTTTTTTCAAGTTTGATTTTGAAATAAGGAATTTTTAAAAAATTGAAATTTTTTGCAACCAAAAACGAACAAAAATTAATTTTTTAAAAAATCCGAAAAATAAGTTTTTCAAAGAATATTAAAGGCCATATTAAACTTAAGCTCAGCAGATACAAATATCTTTTAATATTCAAACACAAAACAACCAGAAATTACTATTAAAGAATAAATGAAACCCAAAACGAATAGAAATTAAATAAACAATCATAGCAAAACATACAACAAGTGATAATACAAATCAATAAATAGATCTTAAAGCGAGTAATCCTTAGATTGAATATGAAAATCAAACTTAAAACGAAAAAAACATTTTCCTATTGAAGTATAAATGAAACTTAAAACGAACAGAAAATAAATAAACAATCAATGGAAACAAAAACACAATAGATATTAATGTAAATTAATCAATAAATCTTAAAACGAGTGAAACCTAAATTGAATATACCAATCAAGCTTGAAACGAACAAAAATCACTACAAACAAAAGTTTGGGTATAACCTCCTTCTCTCACTGTAAAAGTCTAAAACCTACTGCGTCATTGGCACTTTACTGAAAACTATATGCGTCTTGAGCAGTCTTGGAAAGTATAAAAACATCAAATTGAATATTTGATGTATAATGATATTAATTTTTGAAAGAACCATCAGTTCAAGAATTTATTTCACTGTGATTGTATTTTATTTTCAATGCTGTAAGAACTGGAAAAGAAAATATTTATAATATAATTCGTTTTCAGTTAAGCGCCAACGGCGCAGTGGGTTTTTGGTTTTTATTTACAGTTAAGAAAGGAGGCACTAATAAAACACTTGTTTGTATTGAAACTATATTCTTCTGGAACAACTTTAAAAAGAGCTAATAAATTAAACTGAATATTTGATGTATAATGATATTAATTGCTGAAAGCTCATCAGTTCAAAATGTTACTATAATTTTAATGTTTATTTTCAATATTAAGTACAAAAAAAATATTTGTCATAAAATTGGTTTTCAGTAAAGCGCCAATGACGCAGTAGGTTTTAGACTTTTACAGTGAGAGAAGGAGGTGATACCCAAACTCTTGTTTGCAGTGATTTTGTTCGTTTCAATCTTGCTTTGCATATTCAATTTAAGTTTCACTCGCTTTAAGATTTACTTATTAATTTACATTAATATATATTGTATGTTTGTTTGCATTGATTGTTTTTTTAATTTTGTTCGTTTTAAGTTTCATTTATACTTCAATAGAAAAATATTTTTTTTTCGTTCTAAGCTCGATTTTCATATTCAATCTAAGTTTTACTCGCTTTAAGATCTATTTGTTCATTTATATTATTACTTGTTGTATGTTTTTGCTATGATTGTTTTTTTTTATTTCTGTTCGTTTTGGGTTTCATTCTTTAATAGTAATTTCTGATCGTTTTAAGTTTGAATTTTAATAGGTATTTGTATTTGTATCTGCTGAGATTAAGTTTAAAATGGCCTTTACTTTTCTTTGAAAAATTTATTTTTCGGAAAGTTTTTTTAAATTAATTTAGGTAACAATTACCCGCTTACGGGTCTCCAATACGGCATTCATTCGACTGTCTATAGCCGTTGTCCACTATTAAGCGAAACAGTACCGTAGTTTCTTATCATGTTGGTTTTGAATTATTATAGGAATTTCTTTATGCTGGTCTTTGGTTTAATATAGCTCTTTGTTTTTATTTGAAAAATTGTTTTTCGAAAGAACCTTTTTAATTAATTTAAAGAAAGCGCAAAAACAAGTGATTTTTTTGTTATCTTAATTCTCAAAGTTCCGATATTTTCAGCACAGATTTTTATTACTCATCGTAGAAGAAAGGCCTGATTCTTCTACGTAGGAAATAAAAATCAAACCAAAAGTTCCCAAACACAAAGAGAAAGTAGCTTTTGTGTCGGCTCCACCGAAGCAGGTAATTGTCCTTTTTCAAACCAAACGATAAACAACTACGAGCGTAGAAAATACCACAACATGAAAACAACAAAATAAGCAAAGTGGTAACAAAAATTACAGTATGTAGACGGTGAGAGCCGCCGTTTACCCCCCACCCCCACAAAAAAACATCCCTTAAGGAAAATACCCCGCGGAAAATACCCCCTCCCAGAAAATACCTACCCGTGGAAAATCCCCTTCCCCAAAAAAATGCCTCTTGCGGTTGGTTAGTCTCCAATCACTTTCGTCTGATAAAAAAGGAATAGAAATGCCTGGGGATTATCAAAAAATTTCTACCTCCATCCTCCTGTCGTCTCTCCCTTAGAGCTAATTATGTATTTATTTGAAGGCTCAATGAGAGCTGAGAAGTTTTGGCATCAAAATGCACCCTTTGAGGTATCTCCCTCTCTTTCTAGCTACAAAACAATCAAATAACCCCATTGCAGAAGTTTCAGTTCCTTTTTAAGTTTTTTTTTTTTTATTTGTCTATTGCTTACAGCTAGTATTTGTCATTGGGAAACATACGGAAATTTTTTGTGTGGGGGTTTGCTGGAAGATCTTTCATGAGAAGAAAGTATTTGCACGGAGGGGGGGGGGGCAATATTTACACATAAATTCCTCTTTTCCACTTCCCTTAGAACTTCTCAATTAAACTAAAAAATAACACGACTCAAAAAAGATTTTTAAATTTTGAAAACCATAATTTCCGCGAGGGGGGTATTTTCCAGGTGATGGAGTTTACTTGGGTGGAGGAGGGTAAATTTTCCGCGGGGGAGCGGGGTAAACGCTTAGACGTGTAGAAAGTGACAGGGTGAAGGGAACCCCCATTAACAGACATAAAAAGAGAAATAAGCCTGGATTTAAGAGTTTATGACGTCCGATTTTCTTTGTTTCCGTTACAGTAAAAAAGAGCATTTTTGCAAACCATCTTGATAGCAATTTATATCAAGACCTTAAAAAGCAAACAATTCCAACAATGTTGAAGTTGTAGAGATTCCAACTTGTATTTAACTTAGTCTAAGCATATTGGTTGAATTGCACGAGGCTTCGGTTAAATGAGGGTTCAGTTGTACAGTGGCTCATTTGCATGGTGGTTCATTTGAATGGTGGTTCAGTTGCACGGTGGTTCAGTTGTACGGTGGTTCACTTGCACAGGGGTTCAGTTACATGGTGGTTCAGTTACACAGGGAATTAGTTAACTGGAGTTACGTGGCACGGGGGTTAAGTTGTAAGAGGGTTGAATTGAAAGGGTTTCAGATCCATCAGGGTTTAGGAGCAAGAGGGTCTAGTTGCACGGGGGTTCAGTTGCACGGTTGTTCAATTGCACGGCGGTTCAGTTGTACGGTGGTTCAGTTGCACGGTGGTTCAGTTGTACGGTGGTTCAGTTACAGGGGTTCAGTTGCTTGGGATTCAGTTACACGGTTGTTCAGTTACAATGGAACCCTGTAACTTGATTCGACTTTAGTTTTCTATTAAAAATATGAAAAAGGTCAACTATATGAAGTTTTATTATAAGCTATATTTTGATTTAAATGAATTCTAATTCTATTTCATATCCAAACAAATCATAATTATTTCCTATAGAAATATTACAGCCTAGCTGCCTCCATTATATAACATGAAAAGATAAGTAACAATTAATTAAACAAACTTATGTAGGTGATAACCATGGACAAGAAGTATATAGAGCTATGGGACTCACAGACACATATTTACATGCGCTATTAGTGGGAGGATATTAAGGGGTCGGGTTTGATCCTAGGGGGTGAACAGGGATGGCTGTAAAACCTTTACATTGGAGTACTGTTTTCACGAATCTCAGTGCATTCATGTACAACTAGCAGCGCATCCAGAAGATCCAGGATCAAACATGGCTAATTACTTATGTGTCACAGTAATTTTTTTGCCTTAGGAATATTTTGAGCAAAAATAGCTATTTTAAAATTTGATCGGGTCCATTTGAGGAAAAAACCTGTAAAGGGGGGGGGGGGGGTGCCCTCTCAAAACTTTTGACTCTTAAAAGGGTACGTGATTACTAGTCAAATGAGCTGTTTTTAGAAAATGACAATTTCTTAGAAAAAGGCCCAATAAGTCATTAAAGCCTTTTGGTCTTTATGACCTTTGGTTTTCTATTGTCTAAAACTTAGTAACAGAAAAAATTAATTAAAAAAACTAAAATAGTTTTACATAAGAGATAACCATTAACAAGCAGTATATAGAGCTATCCTCCCATTGGCGCTGCAAAGGGGAGGATATTAGGGTGTCGGGTTTAATGCTAAGGGGTGGGCGGACGGGGTTGGCTGTGCAAAAACTTCCAGTTGGTGACCCTGTTTTCACTGATCTTAGTGCACAACTAAAAAACAATAAAACATCGAAACCTTATTGCCTTTATGGCAATAAGGAAATCCTTTTATGTGGAGGCAAAATCTACAAACAGAAAAAAATCTTTTAGTATCTAGAAAGAATTCTATAATCGTTTCAGTACATAGACTTATCCTCCCATTTGTGCTGCAAATAGGAGGATATTAGGGGGTCGAGTTTAATCCTAAGGGGTGGGCGGGCGGGGCTGGCTGTGCACAACGGAATGAGGAGTTTTTAGAAAAAGACCCGATAAAACATTAAAGCCTAATGGTCTTTATGACCTTTGCTTTTCTACTGTCTAAGACTTAATAACAGAAAACATTAATTAAAAAAAACTAAAATAACTTTACAGAAGAGATAGCCATTAACGAGCAATATATAGAGCTATCCTCCCATGTGCGCTAAAAATGGGAGCATATTAGGGGGTCGGGTTTAATGCTAAGGGGTAGGCGGACGGGACTGGCTGTGCAAAACCTTCCAGTTGGTGGTCCTGTTTTCACTAATCTTATTGCACAACTAAAAAAACAATAAAACATCGAAACCTTATTGCCTCTAGGGCAATAAGGAAATCCTTTTATATGGAAGCAAATTCTACAAACGGAAAAAATTCTTTTAGTATCTAGAAAGAATTATATAATTGTTGCAGTATATAGAGCTATCCTTACATTTGCGCTGCAAATGGGAGGATATTTGGGGGTTGAGTTTAATGCTAAGGGGTAGGCGGGAGAGGCTGGCTGTGCACGACCTTCCTGTTGGGGGTCCTGTTTTCACTAATCTTAGTGGACAACTAAAAAACAATAAAATATCGAAACCTTATTGCCTTTTTTACCTTTTGTTGTCTATTGTCTAAAACTTAGTAACAGAAGAGAATTAATCTAAAAAACTAAAATATATTTACACAAGAGATAACCATTCACAAGCAGTATTTATAGCTATCCTCCCATTTCCGCTTCAAATGCGAGGATATTAGGGGGTCAGATTTAATACTAGGGGGTGTGTCATTTGAGACCCCTCCAAAGTCTAAACGACCACCTCTTCCATTAAAACCTTATATATCCCGTCAGCATAAGTTAAAGACTCTCCACTGGACTCTGGGGGGGGGGGGTGCTGACCCCAAAAGTTCTGTTATCTGATCACTGTACTACTTCAAACAAACTAGCAATCTCAAAATTTTGATAGGATGCATTCGAAACAAAAAATGTGTGTGTGTGTGTAGGGGGGGGGATGCCCTCCGATCCCTTTTGGCTCATAAAAAGGAAACAAGAAATTTCAATATCCAATCAAATGATCCGCTTTTCAAGTTTATACGACCTCTCCTTACATAAAAACCTTATATATATATATATATATATCCCGGGGCATACCTTAATACACTTGGCCCCGGACTCTGGGGGTTTGTGCCAACCTCGAAGTTTTTATTATCTGATGTTTGAACTATTGTTAACAAAATGGCTATCTTAAATAGTTATGGGGTGGGTTTGGGGAAATGAGGGTGATGGAGGGGGGGGGATAATTGCCCTTCAATCTCTTTTGATTCTATGAATGTGAACTAGAACTTTCAGTTTTAAATCAAATGAGCGCTCTCTGAAGTTTATACGAGCATTCCTTCTAGAAAAACCATTCTAGAAGAACTTCCCATTTGCGCTGCAAATGCGAGGATATTAGGGGGTCGGATTTAATACTAGGGGGCTCCTCATTTGAATCCCCTATATCTTATATGCCCCCACAGCATAAGTTAAGGCCCCTCCCCAAGGTCTGTGGGGGGGGTATGTTGACCCCGAAACTTTTGCTATCCGATCGTTAGACTACTTCACACAAACTGGAAATCTCAGAATTTTGATCGGATGTATTTGGAAAAAATACTGTGTGTGTGAGGGGGGGGGGGGAGATGCCCTCTTATCCCTTTTGGCTCATAAAAAGGAAACAAGAACTTTCAATATCCACTCAAATGAGCCACTTCTGAAGTTTATATGACTTCTCCTTACATAAAAATAAAAAACCTTATATATCCTGGGGCTTAACTTAAAACACTTGTTCCCGGGCTCTGGGGGTTTGTGCCAACCTCGAAGTTTTTATTTTTTGATATTTGAACTATTTGGATGGATTTTGGGAAATAAGGGCATGTAGGGGGGGGGGGAATTGCCCTTCGATCTCTTTTGACTCTATAAAGGTGAACTATAACTTTCAATTTTAAATCAAATGAGCCCTCTCTGAAGTTTATACGCTCATCCATTCTAGAAGAACCATATATCCCCCAAGGGCATAATTTATAACGCCCGTCCCCGGGCCCTGGGGGTTGTGTCAACCCAGAAGTTTTAATATCTGATGTTTGACCTATTTTTTATTTGATTTTATTTTATTTATGTATTGAATTTTTTATTTGATGCATTTGGGGGAAAAGGGTGTGGATGTGGTGGGATAGTTGCCCTCCGATCTCTTTTGACTCTTAAAAAGTGAACTAACACTTTCAATTTCCAAACAAATGAGCCGTCTTTGAAGTTTATACGACCATTCCTTCCATAAGAATCATAAATGCCCCCAGGGCATAACTTACAACGCCTGTCTCCGGGCCCTGGGGTAGTCGACACCGGAGTTTTTGTTATCTAACCTTTGAACTTTTTTTTAACAAAATGCCTATCTCAAGATTTTTATTTGATGCATTTTGCGAGAAATTGCGTCGAAAATAGTTGCCCTCCTATCTCTTTTGACTCTTAAAAAGTGAACTAGAACTTTCAATTTCCAAACAAATGAGCCCTCTCTGAAGTTTATACGAGCATCCCTTCCATAAGAACCATATACCCCCCCAGGGCCTAACTTACAACACCAGTCCCCGGGCCCTGGAGGGATATGTCGACACAGGAAATTTTTTTGTCTGACCCTTGAACTGTTATTCACAGAATGGCCATCTCAAAATTTTTATTTGACGCATTTGGGGGGAAAGGACGTGGGAAGCGGGGGCTAGCTGCCCTCCGATCCCTTTAGACTCTTCAAAAGTTAGCTACAACTTTCATTTTCTAATCAAATGAGCCATCTATGAAGTTTATACGAGCTTCCCTTCCATAACAACCATATACCCCCAGGGCATAACTTACAACGTATGCCCCCAGGCTCTGTGGGGCTGTGTCGACACCATTTTTTTTTTTTTAATCTGAACTTTGAACTATTTCTAACAAAATGTCTATCTCAAAATTTTTATCTGATGCATGTGGGGGGAAAGGGGTGAGGGAAGGAGGCTAAATTCCCTTCGATTACTTTTGACTTGTAAAAAGTGAACTAGAACTTTCAATTACCAATCAAATGAGCCCTCTTTGATGTTTAAGCCAGCATTCCTTTCATAAGAACCATATATCCCCTGGGGCATAATTTACAACGCCTGCCCCTGGGCCCTGGGGGGTTTGACGACACCTGAGTTTTGTTATCTGACTTTTGAGCAATTTTTAACTTAATGGCTATCTCAAAATTGTTATTGGATTCATTTGGGGGAAGACGGGCGTTTGGAGGAGGGGCTAGTTGCCATCCAATCTCTTTTGACTCTAAAAAACTGAACTAGAACTTTCAATATCCAATCAAATGAGCCCTCTGAGGTTTTCACGAGCATCCCTTCCATAAGAACCATATATTCCCCCAGGGCATAACTTACAACGCCTGCCCTCGGGCCCTGGGAGGCTGTGTCTTCCCCGGAGTTTTCGTTATATGGTCTTTGAACTATTTTTTTTTTAAATGGCTATCTCAAAGTTCTTATCGGATGGATTTTAGGAAAAAAGGGCGTGAAAGGGGGGGGGCAAGGTGCCCTCCTAGCTCTTTCGAATCTTAAAAAGTGAACTAGAACTTTCAATTTCCAATCAAATGAGCCCTCTTTGAAGTTAATACGAACATCCCTTCCATAAGACCCGTATATTGCCCTAGGGCATAACTTACAATGCCTGCCCCGGGCCTTGGGGGGTTGTGTCGACACTGGAATTTTTATTATAGGATCTTTGAAGTATTTTTAACAAAATAGCTATCTAAAAAATTTTATCAGATGCATTTGGGAAAAAAGAGTTTGGGGGGGCTGGTTACCCTCAGATATCTTTTGACGCTTAAAAGTGAACTAGAACTTTCAATTTCAAATCAAATGAGCCCTCTCTGAAGTTTATACAAGCATTCCTTCCATAAGAACCATATATACCCCCAGGGCATGAATTGTAACCCTTGCCCTGAAGACTGTGGGGAAAGTGTCCTGCTGAAACATAATTTCCAGAACTTTCAACTACGTTGACCAAAATGGCTATATCATAATTTTGATTGGATGTTTTTGGGGAAACGGTGGGCTTGGAAGGGGTGTTAGTTGCCTTCCAATCACTTTCGACTATCAAAAAGGGAACTAGCCATTTAAATTTCCAATCGAATTAACCATTTCTGAAGTTTATACGACAATGCTTTCTATAAGAATATTTTATGACCCCGGGGCATAACTTACAACCCTAGCCCTGAGGACTGTGGGGGGGGGGGGTATTGTTATCCTCAAAGACCAAATTTCCTGAATTTTCAACTACGTTGAACAAAATGGCTATCTCAAAATTTTGATTGGATGTGTTTGGGGGAAAGATGGGCGTGAGAGGGGGGATAGTTGCCCTTCAATCACTTTTGACCTTAAAAAGGGCACTAGAACTCTCGGTTTTCAATCGAATGAGCCTCCTTTGAAGCTTCTACGACGACCCCTTCAATTTGAAGTGCCTCTGGGAAAAAAAATAATAAATAATAATAAACATTGGAGCCGTATGGCCTTTACTATAGGCAACGCTATAGCGTTACCTCTGATACCTTTTGGACGCATTTAAAACAATTACAGGTACTACAAAACAGGGCAGTAAGACTACTTGGAAATTTTTTACATCGACCGTGAAAACTTGAGAAAACATCTGAAACGAAAACATCTGAAACGAAAACGACGTTCTTTTTCCTAAATTTGTTGGATTTAAAAGGTATACGTGATGTAAATATTTCCTTATAGTATTTGCAAATTCAAAATCCTAAAAATTATTTCTATAATAAATCTCTGTTGATTTTGCCCCCTCCTTCGGCTCGTCGGTGGGCGGGATTATACCGAATTCCTTTTCTAAGATGTGAAAGGTCAAGGTTTTCACTTAGGTACCTAATGCCATTCATTGCGAATAATTATAAGCTAAATGATAAAACTCAGATTGATCAATCCCAAATATCTCAGCTGTATTTAAAGAAGCAATTACTGAAGATTGTTTTTTAATGTTATTTTATTTACCTCTAATGATAGAATTTTAGAAATTTATGATACTTTTCTTTGTTTGTTTTGTTTGTATCCATGGTGGGATGGCCTCCCATGCCCCTCTTGCCCAGCATTTCTTTCCTGCCCAACAATTGTTTTCTGTCTTCTTTTCTTTTATTCCTTGTTTTCTAAGTTTTTTTGCTGTTGTTTTTTGTTAATTAAGTTAATTTTGCTATTACTATTATTATGATGAGATGTTTTGTTTTGTGCATGTCCCATTATTTACACACCCAACCTTAAGAGCTCTGCTCTCTGATAGGGGTTAAGGTTTGTTGTATTTTTATGTATATTAAATAAAGTCAAAGTCAAATGCTTGCATTTAAAATATGCTGTCAGGAATTAGGCCTTTGTCTTTTCATAATTTATCTTGTGCGTCGTATATTGCGTACATAGGCGACCTGTTAGTTTTAAGCCGGATTTAACTTACTCTGGCAACATCTCTCCAAAGTATATCCATTATGTTTCAAAATATTAATCTGGCTTTGAATGCTGATAAATGGGAAAATCTAGTTTTGAATCCCAAATAATCAGGTCATAATTTGCCCGTTGGATCCTCAGTGATTCATAATATTGCGGGCTTATGGTGATTACGGATACGCACCTTTTCCACACTCCCGAGTTCGCGACTCTAAGTTCTTAGAGATGTTATAGAAAAGCTAAGGATTGGATATGCAAAAATTGCACCAAACCGTGGAAAATACTGACACCGACCTTTAGATAAAATGCATTCTACATATTGTGACCGTTCTGTTTGTTTTTAAGTGGTATGTATTCGCTTTTGAAGAAGAACAATTTGCGCCTGATCCGTACTGCTTATTTTAGATATTGCAAAGTCTTCTATACCTTTCTTTTTCATATCGTTATTCACAAATTATTGAGAGGAATGGGTCTATATAGTTTTCTTTGAACTAAGTTATAGCTATTGCTGCAACCATGAACTTCAAGTGTGTTCGAACCCAGGGCATGAAAAGTTTTGCTTATTTGAAAAATTTAATACAGCAGGGAAAATTATTTTCTAGGGATCGGGGATAGTTTGGCACTAAGGTAGCATAAAAAACACTTGCATAAGAATTAACAAATGAATAAAAACCATTTCATCCTAATTTACTTTTATCATTTCCGACAAAAGGGACTGAATTACATTTCTAGTTATATCGTTGATTTAAGGAGGGATGATCTGAATGAGGGATCAGTCAAATAAGGTTGGGTTGAAAGGGGGTTGAGTAGTGGCATAATTTCGTCAAAACCCTGGGGGGGGGGGCAAAGTTGGAGTCAATTTTCCCAAATCAAGTGAAAGTGACTGTAAAAGCTGAAAAATGAGCCATTTGGTACCATGATGGTACTACATAGTACTATAAAAGGTTTTATAAAGGTGTTATAAGTACTATAATTGATTCCTATAAAGGAATCAATCTTCTTTCGATACATGAGAAGCTCTTCACGACGATAATATTAGGAAGATTCCAAATAGCCCTTGATCTTCACTTACGTCAAAAAAAAACAGCATGGATTTCGGCCAAAACGATCTTGTGCCGATCTTATTTTTACTCTACGCACCATGCTGGAGGAATCTAACGAATAGAGACAGCGCTTGTATATACTCTTCGTGGACTTCGAAAAGACGTTTGATTCAGTAGATCGTCAAACCCTGTGCGGTTTTACGGCATTCCCGAGAAGCTAATCTGTCTAATAATTGCCATGTACAAAGAGACATAATGCTGTGGTAAAGCATCGGACGGCAACACACGCTACTTCAAGGTGATGACTGCCATCAAGCAAGGCTGTTTCCTGTCACCTCTCCTCTTCTTCCTGGTTGTAGACTACATCTTTAGACAGATAAATAGGCATCGAATCCAGATTGCAGGAAAAAATCTTCAGGACGTCGACTTCACCGACGATGTTGGGCTCATAGAAACCGACAAGCAGAAGGTTCAGGAATTCTTAAAAAAAAAACTCGTAGAGAAAGGTGAACAATTCGAACTACACATCAAGGAAAGACAAAAGCTATGTCAATCAATAGTTCATACATGGGAATCCAACTAGGAGGAGAGGACATCGAAACGGTGAGAGACTTCTAGTACTTAGGGAGTACAGTCACTTCCAATGGCGACTCTGAAAAAGAATTGCGTACCAGGATACCCTTGGCCAACACATCATTTCAGAGACTATTAC